>NC_053026.1:355499165-355647036 GCF_003073215.2 Triticum urartu
CCTTAGTGACCATGAGCCAAAAGGGATCAAAAAATACAATTGCAAATATGTGAACATAGCAAAAACATAAACAGATTCAGACTTGGTGAAAAGCTGGAGCATGGCAAAACAGTTATCAAGTAGGCATGTTTACGAGCTCGATGCACTCACTACGAGGCATTGCATGACAAACTAAGCATACACCCAGCAAATAGACATGGCATAGAAGCTAGACATGGCAATAACAACAACATAGCATGCACGGATCAACAACAATAAGCTTGGCAAAATCGCTAAACATGTTAACAATCTGCCAGGAACATTTTATAGCAAAAGTAGAGCTCGATTGACTCAAGCTAGGGTGCTCCATAATTGCAAACAAATACATGCGTGGATAGATCATAACATTATCTACAAAACATCCTTACTGATCATGCTCAAAAGAGGCACGGATCACTAGGAAACAACGTGAACATATGGCACAAAAATAATGACTGGGCAAAGACTTAGTGAAATTTGAAATCCCTGAAATCAGCATCATTGAGTAAGCTACTTTGCATGCTTGTGCTAGTCACCACAAAGATCACAAAAATACATGGCATACACCCCTGTAAAGATGGCATGGCATTCTTCAAAACACATGTAGAGCTCAGGATCATAGCATGCACACATTAATCATGGCAAAAATGACAAAAGTGCATTTGCTGAAACAGATCTGAAACTATCATCACATAGCCCTCTTCCAACAGCATTTCGGGCATCAAGATGAGCTCAAATGAAAATGATGCAATGAGGTGAAATGATGTACTCATCGAGACGAACATTTTGATATGCTACACGCACGAATCGAAGCCACGGATGCAGAGTTATGGCATGTCAAAGTATGCACAAAATTACTGGGACTTGGTGAGATTTTTTTACCCCGCGAAAAAGTCAATGTGGCGCGGGGATCAAGGATGGCGGCGGATCTGGCCGGAACTTTGCCGAAAATGGCGCCGGAGAACAAGGAGAGGCGGCGGCCAGGCTCGAGGTCGCCGGGTCCGGTCCGGCCCGACCGGATCCGCGACGTGCGGCGGAGGAGGCGGGCCACGTCTCTCGGCGGAGGCGGGGCAGGGCAGCGCGCGGCCGGAGCGGGGCGGCGCGGCGACGTTTCGGCGAGGCATGCGGGGAGGCGCGCCAGCGGGGAACGGCGGAGGAGGCGGCCGGCGAGCACCTGGCGGCGGCGGCGGGGCGCGTCTCTGCGGGCGGCGTGTGCCTCGGGCGCTCGGGCCCGACGCGGCCTGGAGCGGGCCGGAGATGGGCTTGTGGGCCCGCGCAGTGGAGGTGGACGGTGGCGACACTTGTCAGCTGCGGATAGGGCGTGGGAGGCGGCGGACGTTGTCCGGTCCGGTCGGACACGTCTGGCGGCTGGAGGAGGAAGGAGACTAAGGTTAGGGTAGGAAGAGATCCGAAATTTCGGGGGAGATGCTATTTTATAGGTAGGAGGAGCTAGGAGGCTCCAAATGAGGTGCGGTTTTCGGCCACGCGATCATGATCGAACGACTGAGATGATGGAGGAAGTTTAGGTGGGTTTTGGTCCACTTTGGAGGGGTGTTGGGATGCAACACACACGAGGCCTTTTCGGTCCCTCGGTTAACCGTTGGAGTATCAAACGAAGTCCAAATGGCATGAAACTTGACAGGCGGTCTACCGGTAGTAAACTAAGGCCGCATGACAAGTCTCAGTCCAATCCGAAAACGTTTAACGCCTGCACACGAAAAGAGGTAGAAAGGGACACCGGGGAACATAGGAGCGCCGGATTGCAAAACGGACAACGGGGAAAATGCTCGGATGCATGAGACGAACATGTATGCAAAAGAAATGCACATGATGACATGATATGAGATGCATTACACACAAGCAATGACAAGGCAACAACAGCGAATAACTGGAAGACACCTGGCACATCAGTCTCGGGGCGTTACAAGGCATCGAGTAAACACAATGAGTTGTGTCCCGCGGTTGCGTCAATAATTTGGTCAATGCCGGGCAGTGGGAAGGGGTCCTTAGGACAAGCCTTACTGACGTCTTTGAAATCGACACAAAGGCGCCAGGATTTATCCTTCTTCGGCACCATGACCAGGTTGGCTAGCCAGTCCAGGTGCTTGATCTCTCTAATGAACCCGACCTTGAGTAGTCTGGCTAGCTCCTCCCCCATAGCTTGTCGTTTGGGTTTGAAAAATTGCCGCAGCGTTTGCTTGACTGGTTTGAACCCCTTTATTATATTGAGTCTATGTTCGGCCAGCCTGCATGGGATCCCGGACATGTCCCAAGGGTGCCAGGCAAAGATGTCCCCATTTTCGTGCAGGAACGCTTGTAGGGTGGCATCGACCATTGGATCCAGCTGTGCTCCAATGGATGTTGTTTTGTTAGGATCCATTGGGTGCACTTGGAATTTGATTATTTCATCTGCTTGTTTGAAGGAGGTGGATTTGGGCCTCTTGTCGAGGATCACATCATATTTTTCCACTGTGGAACGCAGGGTGGTTAGTTCTTCGGCCGCGAGGGCCTCGGATAGTGCCTCGAGGGACAAGGATGCGGTTTTGCTTTTGGCAAAGAGTGCTATATCTGAATCACTGGTGATACTGATCACTCCGTTGGGCCCTGGCATTTTAAGCTTCATGTACCCATAATGGGGTATGGCTTGGAAGCGTGCGAAGGTGTCCCACCCCAAGAGGGCGTGATATCTGCTATTGAAAGGGGCCATGTGGAAGAGCAACTCTTCGGACATGTAATTCTCAGGCGTGCCGAATACTACATCAAGTTTAATTTTCCCCAAGCATCGTGCTTCTCGACTCGGGATGATGCCTCGAAAGGTGGTACTCTTTGCTCGATGCAGTTCGTGTCCATTTGCATTTTGTCAAGCGTGTCTTCATAAATGAGGTTAAGTCCGATACCGCCGTCCATGAGCACTTTGGTGAGTCGAAAGCCATCCACAATTGGGTTTAAGACCAAGGTGGCTGGTGCTCGGACTGATCGGGCCCTTGGTTCGTCGTCGGCGGTGAAGGTTATGGCCGTGTCATTCCAAGGGTTCATTGCGGTTACTTGGTTGATTTCGGCGAGGTCGCGGAGCGCCCTTTTGTGCCGATTATTTGAAGAGAAGGTCTAAAATACCGTAAAGACATTGAGATCGTCATCCTCCGAAGAATGCTTCCCTAGAGTAGTACTGGTGAGGATAGCCTCACCACTCTTAGCCACTTGCCGGAGCACCCAACATGCACGAAGGCTATGCTTGGCGTCGTATGTATCCGGCAGGGCTTGTTGAGTAGTTCATCAAGGACAGTTCTATATCCCGTGAAGGGTTTGTTTTTCTTATCAATGGGCATGTGATCGGATGCCTCGTAAGGGTGCATCCATTTTGCCCGTACGGTGGGCTGCATAAAGGCAGGGGGTTCCCACCAGGCTGTCTGGGCCTTCCATGTGCTTTCCATCGTGCAGTACTTATGTACTATGTGTGCCAATTCTATAAAGTGTTGTATGCGGCGGCGGTTGAGGGCATTGAGAATTCCCTCGTCCATAAAGTTACGACAAAGAACTGAAACCACGTCCGTCGCAGCAATCTTTGATCTTGTTTTCAACAAGGAGGAATCTGGCCCAAAAGTGATGGACCGTTTCCTGAGGTTGCTGCCCTACATACATTAGGTCACATATGTCTGGAGGGCCTGAATTACTTGGATAATATTGATTGTGGTGGGTGGGTGGGCTAAAAGTTGAATCCTGACCCAAGATTGAATCCTGAGCTTGAAGAATCTCCGAGGTCACCGGTTCAGGACCAGGAAGGTCCAAGTGACTTCCGGGCTCAATGCATGATCCTAAGTTCGGAGGACATGAAATCTCTTCCTGAGGATGGATGTCCGACTCGAAGGGCTCAGAAATCCGAACATAGCTGGTTTTTAACTTAGGGGAAGAAGCGTTCTCGGCTCGTTCCTCAACAACTGCTACCAGATGGGTGATCGGTGGGGACTTGATTTCCCTCTGATCGGGTTTAAGCCCGATCTCATCATAGTCTGTTGCAAGCCCTAGGGCGGCGATGCAATCTAGCAGCTCGTTCAAGGATGAGATATCTGTCAGATCCATCTTTTCGGAGTGTTAGAGGCCGATGCGGATATGATGTTTGGCGATTGTGGGGGCTGCCGTTGGCTTAACGGCCGAGCAAGTGTCCATGGTAAAATCGTCGAGCTGGAGGACCTATCCTGAAGTTAGGGCCCTTCCATAAGTGATATCGTCATTGATGACAAGGTGAGCCATCAATCCTTCTATCGACAACACAATGGAACTCTCAATGAAAGCACCAATGACGGTGTCAAAACCGGCCGATCTCGGGTAGGGGGTCCCGAACTGTGCATCTGAGGATCGAAGCTAACAAGGGACAAGTGGGACACAATGTTTACCTAGGTTCGGGCCCTCTTAATGCAGGTAAAACCTTACGTCCTGCTTGATTGTATTTGATGAGTATAGGGGTTACAAGAGTTGATCTACCTCGAGATCGTAATGGCTAAACCCTAGATGTCTAGCCTATGAGAATTCTGATAGCCTCTATGGACTAAACCCTCCGGTTTATATACACACCAGAGGGGCCTAGGGTTGTACATAGTCGGTTTTTGGAAGAAGGAAATTACATATCCGGACACCGGTCTTGTCATCCACGCATAGGAGAGTCCTACCCGGACACGGGGGAAGGTCTTCTGCCTTGTATCTTCACGGCCCATTAGTCCAACCCATATCGAATAGCTCGGACACCCGAGGACCCACTAATCCAGGACTCCCTCAGCTTCACCCAAAGTAATTTCCATAAAAGTACCACCTGCGGCGGGATCTAAAAGATTTCTAGAAACAAAATTAAATCCCGCATAAAAACAATTGTATGATCATCCAAAGATTTAAACAATGAGTAGGACAATTTCTTAGCATCAATTTCATTCTTTCCCAAGATTGCGCAACATGTTCATGCTCAAGTTGCTTAAAATTCATGATTTGTGTCCTAAGGTAAATAATTTTCGCGCGCGAAAAATACTTAGTAATAAAAGCATCTTTGCACTTATCCCAAGAATTGATACTATTGCGAGGCAAAGAAGAAAACCAAAATTTTGCACGGTCTCGCAAAGAAAACGGAAATAATTTCAAATTCACAATATCATTGTCCACATCTTTTTCTTTTTCATATCGCATAATTCTATGAATGTGTTTAGATGGGACGCGGCATCCTCATTAGGAGTACCGTAAAATTGATCTTTCATAACAAGATTCAACAAAGCGGCATTAATATCACAAGATTCCGCACTAGTGGCGGGAGGAGCAATCGGAGTGTTAATAAAATCATTATTATTGGTATTGGAAAAATCACACAACTTGGTGTTTTCTTGAGTTATCGTGACTACGCAAACAAGATTGCACACAAAAAACGGATTTGGCGAGAAAACGGCGAACGAAAAAGAGGGTGAATAAAACGACAATTTTTGTGAAGCGGGGGTGATGAAAACGAGAGGCAAATGGCAAATAATATAAATTGCAAGGAGTGAGATTTGTGATTAGGAACCTGATAGATGTTGATGATGTCTTCCTGGCAACGGCGCCAGAAATCCTTTCTTGATGGCTCGTGTCCACGTCAGTATTTACCTAAAGAGCTAGGGATGATGCAGCAAAGCTATGGTAGGTATTCCCCTCAGTGATGAAACCAAGGTTATCAATCCAATAGGATAACCAAGAAACACTATGTAAACGGTACCTGCAGACAAAGAAAAATATTTTGCAACCCGACGCGTAAGAGGGGTTGTCAATCCCTCTCAAGTAGAAGATAGATTGGTTTGTATCATTTTGGATAAATAGATCTCTCGATGAAACAAAATAAAATAAAGAAAGAAAAAGTGCAGCAAGGTATTTTTGGGTTTTTAGAATAATATCTGAAAAGAAAAGAAAATAAAAATATATCTCGAAGCAAATATGATAAACAATAGACCCAGGGGCCGTAGATTGCATTAGTGGCCTCTCTCGAGAAAATATCATATAGTGGGTAAACAAATTACTCTTGGGCAATTGATAGAACCTCAAATAATAATGATGATATCCAGGCAATGATCATCATATAGGCATCATGTCCAAGATTAGTAGACCGACAACTGCTTGCATCTACTACTATTACTCCACACATCGACCGCTATCCAGCATGCATCTAGTGTATTAAGTTCATGGAGAAATGGAGTAATGCAATAAGAATGATGACATGATGTAGGCAAGATTTATTCATGTAGGAATAGACCCCATATTGTTATCCTTAATAGAAATGATCAATACGTGTCTTGCTGCCCCTTCTGTCACTAGGAAAGAACACCGCATGATCGAACCCATCAGAAAGCACCTCTTCCCATGGCAAGAAAAATCGATCTAGTTGGCCTAACTAAACCAAAGGTTCGAAGAATAAATACGAGGCTATAAGTAATCATGCATATAAGAGATCAAAACTCAAATAACTTTCATGGATAAAATAGATCTGATCATAAAATCAAAGTTCAGTGGATCCCAACAAACACACCACAAAAATAGTTACAGAAAATAGATCGTCAAGAGACCATTGTATTGAGAATCAAAAAGAGAGAAGAAGCCATCTAGCTACTGCCTACGGACCTATAGGTCTACAATGAACTATTCACGCCTCATGGGAGAGGCACCAATGAGGATGATGAACCCCTCCGTGATGGTGTCTATATTGGATCTCGTGGTTCTGGAACTTGCGGTGGCTGGAATTGTGTTTCGTCGACTCCCCAAGGGTTTCTGGAATATTTGGGTATTTCTAGGGCAAAGAGGCGGTGCGGGAGGCCACCAAGGTGGGCACAACCCACCAGGACGCGTCTGGGCCTCCAGGCGCGCCCAGGTGGGTTGTGCCCCCCTTGGGGCACCCCTCTGGTACTTTTTTAGTCCATATTGTGTCTTCTGGTCCAGAAAAACCTCCAAAAAGTTTTGCTGCATTTGGACTCCGTTTGGTATTGATTTTCTATGAAGTAAAAAATAAGCAAAAAACAGCAACTGGCACCAGGCACTATGTCAATAGGTTAGTCCCCAAAAATGATATAAAGTTGCTATAAATGATTGTAAAACATACAAGAATGATAATATAACAGCATGGAACAATAAAAAATTATAGATACGTTGGAGGCATATCACTTACACACTGTAGAAAAGAGACATAGTTCATCGGGTTTAGACAAGGGAAGAACCACAAGATGACCATTGTTAGATGTTGTTGAAAAGGGCAACAACATCTAACTCCAGCACTGTTTTTGGTACTCGCAATCAAATGGATCGGTCTGATCCATAAAATGACCATTATTGGTCGTAAAAATTACTGGAAGATGACTACAGGATGTTGTAGATATAAGTCGGGCACGCTCAGAAGCCCTTTTGTCCACCTGAAACTTCTTTTTCTTCTCTTTGACATGTCTATTGAAAGTATGTTGCTGATAAACTTAAGCCTAATGGACAATAGTACCCTTGCATTCAGCAGGAAGAATGTGACAAATCTAGTGTTTGCATGGCTGGCTACATATCCTTCCAACGTTATTGTCTTCAAACGAATGTCATGAGTACTGAGAAAACCCTGGTTCTTCTGACACCACCAATTGGTTATACCTTTTATACCCCATCCTTCTGCCTAAATAGAAATGAAGATTGAAAACAATTAAGGTCTAAAAAAAGAGTATGCGGAAAGAGCAAAAGTTGAACGGTTAATTCTACTACACTATATATGGGCTTCCAATGTGCGTCAAATCATAACTTGTATATATAAGTTCTCCAGATATGGAAAGCATCGCAGCAAGCCAATAATCTTGTTCAGATCAAAAGTATTAATACTGATATATATATATAATATAATATATATGACCTTGACAGAGTCCAGCACCACTGATAGGCTATCCATGGACAAACTCATAGAACATAATATTAGTACAAAAAGTGTACTCCAAGATGATATAAAATTTATGTGTACAAATGAAAAAAACAGCTTATGATTACAAAAGTGTAAATGATAATATACAGTACCTGAATAACTGTGGAGCCAAACAAAATATTGAAATCATCACAGAGATCAGGAATTACACCCAAGGTCTCCAGTTTAGGAGTAGAGACAACAATAATTCATGAAAGTGAATATGAAGGATCAACCTTTGAAGTGAAGGGGCATCTTCGATGATGAGATCCCCTTCTTCCAAAAAATCCAATGCTTACAAGGTTAGGCACCTTTATTTAGAGACAACCTATTTTAAATGTCAAAAAAGTAGCAAGCACTGCAGGGTAGGGCAATTGGTCTTGATGATGTGGTGTAGTGAGGCCTCCGACATACGAACCAGCACAAGTGAAATTCTTTTGAGAAGTGGGAGATGAAGCTTTTGTGCTAGATTATATGGTAGCTTGCATAGGGCAAAGGTTGCGATGTGGAGAGAGGAGGAAAACTGTGAGATGGACATCAGTGGCGAAGGGTCAGACACATGACGTTTGTTAGTGGTATTTGAGTATCGTAGGAATAATAGAACTCAAGCATCCCGAGTTGGCAAAATTCAGGGGATGTCAGCCATGCGTTCACCATGCAGGATATATACACGTAGCACGTCGGGATGGAGAGGCAGTGAACGAAGCCCCCGTGGGAGGAGATGATGGCTCCGAGGAGTTCAATATCATGAATAAGAGATAGGCCACGGCAATCGAGATTAAGAGGCGTAGTGCGCCATAGAGGGTGCCACCGAGTTGAGATGACTTGGGTGCGGCAGTAATCCTTGGTGAGGAGAAGCGAGATGATCTCCCCAAGGATGGCGGTCGGGAGATCGCTAATGCGGTCCACCCGAGATTCTACAGGTTCCTGAGATCCGGTGTGGGGGCTCGCGCTTCTCCCCATGCTGTCGAGTGCGGGATCTACAACCGGCATCGCCATTGGCGGGAGCCTCATCTTGGTACTGGGGACAGCCGACTCCATTGTCCTTGCGGGCATCGCGTCGGGCTCACAGGTTTGAGCAGAGTAGCGAGAGATGAGCCTAGTGGTAGTGCGAGTGTGGAAGAAGGATGGCTGGGGTTTTATGTAGGGGTGAGGAAGAAGGGGAACAGGCGTTTTATGTACGAGTGAGGAAGAAGGGGAGCGGGGGAAATGGGGGTGGCGGAAGGGGGAGAGTCCAGCGAGCTGCATTAAGTGGAGGCGAGGAGGGAGGAGGGTTTTTTTGGGAGCACCCTCTTCAAGAAATATGGGCTTTTCCTCGCAAAAAACAAGTGGGCTTTAAGATGGATTGCCTTTTTTATCGGCCTAGTGGGTTGCCGTGTTTCGTACTTGACGGTCTTAACACTAGAGGCAGCTCATTAGAGACACCCTCCAGCTCTCCAGCTTATTACCCATTTGAAAAAAAAGACGCCCTCCAGCTTATGGCTCCTCCTCGGTAATCTTTTTCAACTTTAAGAAAACTCATGGCTCCTTCTTAGGCCCGCTGGGCATCCACCAAATTACACGATGCGGTACTACATGCATACACTCACGCTAGTCGTAGTGCGGCAAAATGAGGGGTCAAATAACAGGCCCACAATATAGATTGTAAAGGTTGACACGGTAGTCAACATTCACATTAAACTAAGCTTCACAAGATAGGTATGCATACTAGCTAACATTCACAAGCACATAAGTTCAGCATGTTTATGCATCTCAATGATTCACTAGACTATAACCAAGACAAAGTTGTGAGAAGGTTTAGAAATAAAGACAAAACGATCGATACTTCTCTGAGCAAAGGGCATGCCGGCGTCCTGGGAACGGGGGTACCTAGACTTGCCTGCCTGCGGCCCAGGGCGTGGCTCCACCAACGGCCTGGTACGGCCCATCTTCACCAGCAACCACTCAAGACCCTCGCGAGGGGCCAAGCCTCGCGAGGCGGACGACACCAAGACCACCCCAGGGGCGGCCTCGCTAGGCTGGCTCCTAAGGAGTGGAGATATATATGCAAGGGGCACCTCGCGAGGTCCACATGACGTGAGCCATGACGACCAAGGCCAGGCGGGCGCCAGCGGGCGCAGGGTGCCAGTTTCCTCTTTGGTGCTAAGGAAGCAGGCGCAGGCGAGGAGTCCCGAGGCATCAGGCAAAGGTTTCCATATCGGTGCAACAAGACCAAGACCAGCAGGACGGCAGGACGGAGGTCACTGCGAAGCCCACGGCGGCGTCACCACCAGAGCCTTTGACAGGCGAAGACCACCTTTTGTCAGGATAACTTGTACTAGTTGTCTCCCTTCAAAATTGGCCGTTGTGGGATCCCTTCCCGCCTAAACATTTGGGAAGAGGACCAGGGCCTCTATAAATAGGGCTAGCCACCACCATAGCCAGGACGAATCATTGGGACCATCCTTAAGCACACCAGCTCATCGAGCTCAAGAACACCTCTCCTTAGGAGGCTGTTTTTCCACTGTACTAGTTCATCCTCAGCCCACGAGGCAATCCACCACACCCCACTAAAGTAGGGTATTACACCACAACGGTGGCCCGAACCAGTATAAACTCTCGTGTCACTTGTTCCTTGGGTCCGGCGAACTAGGCCTAGAGATCATTGATAGAGTGAGCTAGGGAGAGAGAGATCTTCGTGCGCACCCCAGTGTTCAAACCGCAAGGGTTTGCCGGAACCCCAGTGTTCAAGCGCCAGGTAGGGGTGCGCTGAAGCTTCGCCTCTCCGCTCACTTCATCCTGCTCCATGGCAGACGTCATCCCTCCAATTAGCCCAGTGGGCGCCCGTGGATGCGCCGCGGGCGTCCGAGCCTTCACCCCCGCCTTGCGGCGGGAGCAGTGGCCGCACAAATTCAAGCCAGAGATGTCGCCCCGCTATGATGGCGTGGCAGATCCAGCGGCCTTCCTGCAGGCGTACGAGGAGGTCGTTCTCGAAGCCGGAGGCGACGGCCAAGTCATGGCCAACAGGTTCCCCCTGGCCCTGCCGGCGTGCCACGTGCCTGGCTGCTCAGCCTGCTAGGATCTTCGGTAGCCTCCTGGGAGGAACTGCGCGATCTCTTCATTGCGCGCTTCGCGGCACAGGCACCCCCCCGCTATAGCAGCCCTCCTTGGTGGTTCGCGGGCATCACACACGGGTCGCCATGTCAAGCAGTTCATCCGCCAGGTGGGTGCTGCCCGCGTGCAGCAGGGGGCTCCCCCGGGTTGGGCGGCGCCCCAGGACGACCTCACCTTCAGCTCGAACGACCACCCAGTCGTCACCACGGGCTCGGGCACGCTCCCAATGCTCTACACACCCACCATCTGCAACGTGGCTGTGACCAAGACCCTCATCGACAGCGGAGCCGGCCTCAACGTGCTCTCCGTGGAAGCTTTTGGGTTGCTTCACGTACCATACGGCCGGCTCCGCCCAACCAAGCCTTTCTCTGGAGTCGGCGTCGGCTCCACCAGCCCCCTGGGGAAAATACGCCTCCCGGTCACCTTTGGTACCCGCGACAACTACCGCACCGAGCTGATCGACTTCGACATCGCTCACATCGGCCTCCCGTACAACGCCATCCTCGGGTACTCTACCCTAGCTCAATTCATGGCAGCGACCTATCCAGCCTATAACCTCATGAAGATGCCAGGGAGCAGCGGCATTCTCACCGTGGCTCGGGACACCAAGGAAGCCCTGACGGCTCTCAAGCTCGCCTTCAGGGCCGTCGTGGCAGCACGCCCAGCCGACGGAGCCACCCCGGGGGCTAAGTGAAGGAAATATGCCCTAGAGGCAATAATAAAGTTATTATTTATTTCCTTATATCATGATAAATGTTTATTATTCATGCTAGAATTGTATTAACCGGAAACATAATACTTGTGTCAATACATAGACAAACAGAGTGTCACTAGTATGCCTCTACTTGACTAGCTCGTTGATCAAAGATGGTTAAGTTTCCTAACCATAGACATGAGTTGTCATTTGATTAATGGGATCACATCATTAGGAGAATGATGTGGTTGACTTGACCCATTACGTTAGCTTAGCACTTGATCGTTTAGTTTGTTGCTATTGCTTTCTTCATGACTTATACATGTTCCAATGACTATGAGATTATGCGACTCCCGTTTATCGGAGGAACACTTTGTGTGCCACCAAACGTCACAACGTAACTGAGTGATTATAAAGGTGCTCTATAGGTGTCTCCGAAGGTACTTGTTGTGTTGGCGTATTTCGAGATTAGGATTTGTCACTCCGATTGTCGGAGAGGTATCTCTGGGCCCACTCGGTAATGCACATCACTATAAGCCTTGCAAGCATTGCAACTAATGAGTTAGTTGCAGGATGATGTATTACAGAATGAGTAAAGAGACTTGCCGGTAACGAGATTGAACTAGGTATTGAGATACCGACGATCGAATCTCGGGCAAGTAACATACCGATGACAAAGGGAACAATGTATGTTGTTATGCGGTCTGACCGATAAAGATCTTCGTAGAATATGTAGGAGCCAATATGGGCATCCAGGTCCCGCTATTGGTTATTGATCAGAGAGGTGTCTTGGTCATGTCTACATAGTTCTCGAACCCGTAGGGTCCGCACGCTTAACGTTCATTGACGATATAGTACTATGAGTTATGTATGTTGGTGACCGAATGTTGTTCGGGGTTCCGGATAAGATCACGGACATGACGAGGAACTCTGGAATGGTCCGTAGATAAAGATTTATATATGGGATAATAGTGTTTGGACTCCGGAAGGGTTCCGGAATTCACCGGAAGGGATTCCATATGTTTCCCGAAATGTTTGGGTACGAGAACACTTTATTTGGGCCAAAGGGGAAAGCCCACAAGGTTTTTGGAAAGCGCAAAAGGAATTTTTGCAGAGTCCAGGGACCAGACGCCGGGGTCCCTGGCGTCTAGGTCCAGACACCGGGAACCCTCGCGTCTGGCCCTGGAGTCCGAGAAGGACTCTTGCCTTTCGGGTGAAACCGACTTTGTGGAGGCTTTTACTCCAAGTTTCGACCCCCAAGGCTCAACATATAAATAGAGGGATAGGGCTAGCACCCAAGACACATCAAGAAACACCAAGCCGTGTGCCGGCAACCCCGTCCCCTCTAGTTTATCCTCCGTCATAGTTTTCGTAGTGCTTAGGCGAAGCCCTGCGGAGATTGTTCTTCACCAATACCGTCACCACGTCGTCGTGCTGCCGGAACTCATCTACTACTTCGCCCCTCTTGTTGGATCGAGAAGACGAGGACGTCACTGAGCCGAACGTGTCCAGAACTCGGAGGTGTCGTGCTTTCGATACTTGGATCGGTCGGATCTTGAATACGTACGACTACATCAACCGCGTTGATATAACGCTTCCGCGAACGGTCTACGAGGGTATGTAGACAACACTCTCCCCTCTCGTTGCTATGCATCACCATGATCCTACATGTGCGTAGGAAAATTTTGAAATTCATTGTTCCCCAACACTGGCATTCGAGCCAGGTTTTATGCGTAGATGTCATATGCGCGAGTAGAACACAAGTGAGTTGTGGGCGATATAAGTCATACTGCTTACCAGCATGTCATACTTTGGTTCAGCGGTATTGTTGGATGAAGCGGCCTGGACCGACATTACGTGTACGCTTACGCGAGACTGGTTCTACCGACGTGCTTTGCACACAGGTGGCTGGCGGGTGTCAGTTTCTCCAACTTTAGTTGAACCGAGTGTGGCTACGCCCGGTCCTTGCGAAGGTTAAAACAGCACCAACTTGACGAACTATCATTGTGGTTTTGATGCGTAGGTAAGAACGGTTCTTGCTAAGCCCAGTAGCAGCCACGTAAAACTTGCAACAACAAAGTAGAGGACGTTTAACTTGTTTTTGCAGGGCATGTTGTGATGTGATATGGTCAAGACATGATGCTAAAATTTATTGTATGAGATGATCATGTTTTGTAACCGAGTTATCGGCAACTGGCAGGAGCCATATGGTTGTCGCTTTATTGTATGCAATGCAATCGCCCTGTAATGCTTTACTTTATCACTAAGCGGTAGCGATAGTCGTAGAAGCATAAGATTGGCGAGACGACAACGATGCTACGATGGAGATCAAGGTGTCGCGCCGGTGACGATGGTGATCATGACGGTGCTTCGGAGATGGAGATCACAAGCACAAGATGATGATGGCCATATCATATCACTTATATTGATTGCATGTGATGTTTATCTTTTATGCATCTTATCTCGCTTTGATTGACGGTAGCATTATAAGATGATCTCTCATTAAATTTCAAGATAAAAGTGTTCTCCCTGAGTATGCACCGTTGCCAAAGTTCGTCGTGCCCAGACACCACATGATGATCCGGTGTGATAAGCTCTACGTCCATCTACAATGGGTGCAAGCCAGTTTTGCACACGCAGAATACTCAGGTTAAACTTGACGAGCCTAGCATATGCAGATATGGCCTCGGAACACTGAGACCGAAAGGTCGAGCGTGAATCATATAGTAGATATGATCAACCTAGTGATGTTCACCATTGAAAGCTACTCCATTTCACGTGATGATCGGTTATGGTTTAGTTGATTTGGATCAGAGGGATGTCTATCTAAGTGGGAGTTCTTAAGTAATATGATTAATTGAACTTAAATTTATCATGAACTGAGTACCTGATAGTATCTTGCTTGTCTATGTTGATTGTAGATAGATGGCCCGTGCTGTTGTTCCATTGAATTTTAATGTGTTCGTTCAGAAAGCAAATTTGAAAGATGATGGTAGCAATTACACGGACTGGGTCCGTAACTTGAGGATTATCCTCATTGCTGCACAGAAGAATTACGTCCTGGAAGCACCGCTAGGTGCCAAACCTGCTGCAGGAGCAACACCAGATGTTATGAACGTCTGGCAGAGCAAAGCTGATGACTACTCGATAGTTCAGTGTGCCATGCTTTACGGCTTAGAACCGGGACTTCAACGATGTTTTGAACGTCATGGAGCATATGAGATGTTCCAGGAGTTGAAGTTAATATTTCAAGCAAATGCCCGGATTGAGAGATATGAAGTCTCCAATAAGTTCTACAGCTGCAAGATGGAGGAGAATAGTTCTGTCAGTGAGCATATACTCAAGATGTCTGGGTACTGCAATCACTTGATTCAACTGGGAGTTAATCTTCCGAATGATAGCGTCATTGACAGAATTCTTCAATCACTGCCACCAAGCTACAAGAGCTTCGTGATGAACTATAACATGCAAGGGATGGATAAGACGATTCCTGAGCTCTTCACAATGCTAAAGGTTGCGGAGGTAGAAATCAAGAAGGAGCATCAAGTGTTGATGGTCAATAAGACCACCAGTTTCCAGAAAAAGGGCAAAGGGAAGAAGAAGGGGAACTTCAAAAAGAACAGCAAGCAAGTTGCTGCTCAAGAGAAGAAACCCAAGTCTGGACCTAAGCCTGAGACTGAGTGCTTCTACTGCAAGCAGACTAGTTACTGGAAGCGGAACTGCCCCAAGTATTTGCCGGATAAGAAGGATGGCAAGGTGGACAAAGGTATACGTGATATACATGTTATTGATGTGTACCTTACCAGAGCTCGCAGTAGCACCTGGGTATTTGATACTGGTTCTGTTGCTAATATTTGCAACTCGAAACAGGGACTACGGATTAACCGAACACTGGCCAAGGACGAGGTGATGATGCGCGTGGGAAACGGTTCCAAAGTCGATGTGGTCGCCGTCGGCACGCTACCTCTACATCTACCTTCGGGATTAGAATTAGACCTAAATAATTGTTATTTGGTGCCAGCGTTGAGCATGAACATTATATCTGGATCTTGTTTGATGCGAGATGGTTATTCATTTAAATCAGAGAATAATGGTTGTTCTATTTATATGAGTAATATCTTTTATGGTCATGCACCCTTGAAGAGTGGTCTATTTTTGATGAATATCGATAGTAGTGATACACATATTCATAACGTTGAAGCCAAAAGATGCAGAGTTGATAATGATAGTGCAACTTATTTGTGGCACTGCCGTTTAGGTCATATCGGTGTAAAGCGCATGAAGAAACTCGATGGACTTTTGGAACCACTTGATTATGAATCACTTGGTACTTGCGAACCGTGCCTCATGGGCAATATGACTAAAACGCCGTTCTCCAGAACTATGGAGAGAGCGACAGATTTGTTGGAAATCATACATATAGATGTATGTGGTCCAATGAATATTGAAGCTTGTGGTGGATCTCATTATTTTCTCACCTTCACAGATGATTTGAGCAGATATGGGTATATCTACTTAATGAAACATAAGTCTGAAACATTTGAAAAGTTCAAAGAATTTCAGAGTGAAGTTGAAAATCATCGTAACAAGAAAATAAAGTTTCTATGATCAGATCATGGAGGAGAATATTTGAGTTATGAGTTTGGTCTACATTTGAAACAATGCGGAATAGTTTCGCAACTCACGCCACTCGGAACACCACAGCGTAATGGTGTGTCCGAACGTCGTAATCGTACTTTACTAGATATGGAGCGATCTATGATGTCTTTTACTGATTTACCGCTATCGTTTTGGGGTTATGCTTTAGAGATGGCTGCATTCACGTTAAATAGGGCACCATCGAAATCTGTTGAGACGACGCCTTATGAAGTGTGGTTTGGCAAGAAACCAAAGTTGTCGTTTCTTAAAGTTTGGGGCTGCGATGCTTATGTGAAAAACCTTCAACCTGATAAGCTCGAATCCAAATCGGAGAAATGTGTCTTCATAGGATACCCAAAGGAGACTGTTGGGTACACCTTCTATCACAGATCCGAAGGCAAGACATTCGTTGCTAAGAATGGATCCTTTCTAGAGAAGGAGTTTCTCTCGAAAGAAGTGAGTGGGAGGAAAGTAGAACTTGATGAGGTAACTGTACCTACTCCCTTATTGGAAAGTAGTTCATCACAGAAACCGGTTCCTGTGATGCCTACACCAATTAGTGAGGAAGTTAATGATGATGATCATGAAACTTCAGATCAAGTTATTACTGAACCTAGTAGATCAACCAGAGTAAGATCCGCACCAGAGTGGTACGGTAATCCTGTTCTGGAAGTCATGTTACTAGACCATGATGAACCTACGAACTATGAAGAAGCGATGGTGAGCCCAGATTCCGCAAAATGGCTTGAAGCCATGAAATATGAGATGGGATCCATGTATGAGAACAAAGTGTGGACTTTGGTTCACTTGCCCGTTGATCGGCACGCCATTGAGAGTAAATGGATCTTCAAGAAGAAGACTGACGCTGACGGTAATGTTACTGTCTATAAAGCTCGACTTGTTGCGAAAGGTTTTGGACAAGTTCGCAGGATTGACTACGATGAGACCTTCTCACCCGTAGCGATGCTTAAGTCTGTCTGAATCATGTTAGCAATTGCCGCATTTTATGATTATGAAATTTGGCAAATGGATGTAAAAACTGCATTCCTGAATGGATTTCTGGAAGAAGAGTTGTATATGATGCAACCAGAAGGTTTTGTCGATCCAAAGGGAGCTAACAAAGTATGCAAGCTCCAGTGATACATTTATGGACTGATGCAAGCCTCTCGGAGTTGGAATAAATGCTTTTATAGTGTGATCAAAGCATTTGGTTTTATACAGACTTTTGGAGAAGCCTGTATTTACAAGAAAGTGAGTGGGAGCTCTGTAGCATTTTTGATATTATATGTGGATGACATATTGTTGATTGGAAATGATATAGAATTTCTGGATAGCATAAAGGGATACTTGAATAAGAGTTTTTCAATGAAAGACCTCGGTGAAGCTGCTTATATATCAGGCATCAAGATCTATAGAGATAGATCAAGACGCTTGATTGGACTTTCACAAAGCACATAGCCACATACCTTGACAAAGTTTTGAAGAAGTTCAAAATGGATCAAGCAAAGAAAGGGTTCTTGCCTGTGTTACAAGGTGTGAAGTTGAGTAAGACTCAATGCCCGACCACTTAGGAAGATAGAGAGAAGATGAAAGATGTTCCCTATGCTTCAGCCATAGGCTCTATCATGTATGCAATGATGTGTACCAGACCTGAAGTGTGCCTTTCTATAAGTTTAGCAGGGAGGTACCAAAGTAATCCAGGAGTGGATCACTGGCCAGCGGTCAAGAACATCCTAAAATACCTGAAAAGGACTAAGGATATGTTTCTCGTTTATGGAGGTGACAAAGAGCTCATCGTAAATGGTTACGTTGATGCAAGCTTTGACACTGATCCGGACGATTCTAAATTGCAAACCGGATACGTGTTTATATTGAACGGTGGAGCTGTCAGTTGGTGTAGTTCTAAACAAATCGTCGTGGCAGGATCTACGTGTGAAGCGGAGTACATAGCTGCTTCGGAAGCAGCAGATGAAGGAGTCTGCATGAAGGAGTTCATATCCGATCTAGGTGTCATACCTAGTGCATCGGGTCCAATGAAAATCTTTTGTGACAATACTGGTGCAATTGCCTTGGCGAAGGAATCCAGATTTCACAAGAGAACCAAGCACATCAAGAGACGCTTCAATTCCATCTGGGATCTAGTCCAGGTGGGAGACATAGAAATTTGCAAGATACATACGGATCTGAATGTTGCAGACCCGTTGACTAAGCCTCTTCCACGAGCAAAACATGATCAGCACCAAGGCTCCATGGGTGTTAGAATCATTACTGTGTAATCTAGATTATTGACTCTAGTGCAAGTGGGAGACTGAAGGAAATATGCCCTAGAGGCAATAATAAAGTTATTATTTATTTCCTTATATCATGATAATTGTTCATTATTCATGCTAGAATTGTATTAACCGGAAACATAATACTTGTGTGAATACATAGACAAACAGAGTGTCACTAGTATGCCTCTACTTGACTAGCTCGTTGATCAAAGATGGTTAAGTTTCCTAACCATAGACATGAGTTGTCATTTGATTAACATGATCACATCATTAGGAGAATGATGTGATTGACTTGACCCATTCCATTAGCTTAGCACTTGATCGTTTAGTTTGTTGCTATTGCTTTCTTCATGACTTATACATGTTCCTATGACTATGAGATTATGCAACTCCCGTTTACCGGAGGAACACTTTGTGTGCCACCAAACGTCACAACGTAACTAGGTGATTATAAAGGTGCTCTACAGGTGTCTCCGAAGGTACTTGTTGGGTTGGCGTATTTCGAGATTAGGATTTGTCACTCCGATCGTCGGAGAGGTGTCTCTGGGCCCACTCGGTAATGCACATCACTATAAGCCTTGCAAGCATTGCAACTAATGAGTTAGTTGCGGGATGATGTATTACAGAACGAGTAAAGAGACTTGTCGGTAACGAGATTGAACTAGGTATTGAGATACAGACGATCGAATCTCGGGCAAGTAACATACCGATGACAAAGGGAACAACGTATGTTGTTATGCGGTCTGACCGATAAAGATCTTTGTAGAATATGTAGGAGCCAATATGGGCATCCAGGTCCCGCTATTGGTTATTGATCAGAGAGGTGTCTCGGTCATGTCTACATAGTTCTCGAACCCGTAGGGTCCGCACGCTTAACGTTCGTTGACGATATAGTACTATGAGTTATGTATGTTGGTGACCGAATGTTGTTCGGGGTTCCGGATAAGATCACGGACAGGATGAGGAACTTCGGAATGGTCCGGAGATAAAGATTGATATATGGGATAATAGTGTTTGGACTCCGCAAGGGTTCAGAAATTCACCGGAAGGGGTTCCGGATGTTTCCTGAAATGTTTGGGTACGAAACACTTTATTTGGGCCAAAGGGGAAAGCCCACAAGGTTTTTGGAAAGCGCAAAAGGAAGTTTTGCGGAGTCCAGGGGCCAGACGCCAGGGTCCCTGGCGTCTGGGTCCAGACGTCGGGAACCCTGGCGTCTGGCCCTGGAGTCCGAGAAGGACTCTTGCCTTTTGGGTGAAACCGACTTTGTGGAGGCTTTTACTCCAAGTTTAGACCCCAAGGATCAACATATAAATAGAGGGGTAGGGCTAGCACCCAAGACACATCAAGAAACACCAAGCCGTGTGCCGGAAACCCCGTCCCCTCTAGTTTATCCTCCGTCATAGTTTTCGTAGTGCTTAGGCGAAGCCCTGTGGAGATTGTTCTTCACCAACACCGTCACCACGCCGTCGTGCTGCCGGAACTCATCTACTACTTCGCCCCTCTTGTTGGATCGAGAAGGCGAGGACGTCACCGAGCCGAACGTGTCCAGAACTCGGAGGTGCCGTGCTTTCGGTACTTGGATCGGTCGGATCGTGAAGACGTACGACTACATCAACTGTGTTGATATAACGCTTCCATGAACGGTCTACGAGGGTATGTAGACAACACTCTCCCCTCTCGTTGCTATGCATCACCATGATCTTGCGTGTGCGTAGGAAAATTTTGAAATTACTACGTTCCCCAACACTAAGGGGGCTGCGCCAGCAAAAAAGAAGCAGTTGTTCACTCAAGATCGGGCTGAAACCAAGCAAGTACCAGTCGAGGAGGACGGGACCTCGGGAGCCACTTTCACCATAGGCGCCAACCTCAATCCCGACCAAGAAGAGGCACTGGTGAGGTTCTTGTGTGCGAACAAGGAGGTATTCGCCTGGGATCCCAAGCAGTTGGTGGGGGTCCCACAGGGGTAATCGAGCATCACTTAAGGGTGTGCCCCAATGTGCGCCATGTGAAGCAGAAGGCGCGACGATAGTCCACGGAGAAGCAGTCCTTCATCATCTAGGAAACCCGCAAGCTACAATCTGCGGGTGTCATCCGCGAGGTCCGTTACCCAGAGTGGCTGGCGAACCCCATCATTGTGCCCAAGAAAGGCGGGAAGGAACGTATGTGCGTCGACTTCACCAACCTCAACAAAGCCTGCCCTCAAGACCCATTCCCACTTCCGCGCATCGATCAGATCGTCGACTCCACCACTGAGTGCGACCTGTTGTGCTTTCTAGATGCCTTCTCGGTTTATCACCAGATCAAGATGGCGGTGGAGGAAGTGGAGAAGGCGGCCTTCTTAACCCCGTGCGGGGTATACTGCTACACCTGCATGCCATTCGGACTGCGCAACACTGGGGCAACCTTCCAGCGGCTAATGCACATCGCCCTGGGCCTGCAGCTCGGGAGGAACGCTGAGGCCTATGTCGACGACATCATGGTGAAATCTCGAAAGGCAAGGACCCTCATACAAGACTTGGAGGAGACGTTCTCCAGCGTGCGACAGGTGGACATGCGGCTCAATCCAGAGAAGTGCGTGTTCGGCGTCCCTTCGAGCAAGCTGTTGGGTTTCCTTGTGTCGCACAAGGGGGTCGAGGCAAACCCGGAGAAGGTCAAGGCGATAGAAGACATGAGCCCTCCCCAAACTCTTAAGGAAATGTAGAAGCTCACGGACTGTGTGACCTCATTAGGGCGCTTCATCTCCAAGCTGGGAGAACATGCCCTGCCATTCTTTAAGATGATGATGAAGAAGGGCCTGTTCGAGTGGACCCCAGAGGCCGACCTGACGTTTCAAGACCTGAAGAGATATTTGACCAGCCCTCCGGTGATGGTCGCGCCTCGATCCATCGAGCCCCTGGTGCTCTACCTGGCCGCCACGCCCCACTCAGTCGGTGCGGCGTTGGTGGCTATGCGGGAGGAGCGTCGGGCCAAGGGTGCGCCGTGTAATGTCGTGCCTTCAGTCGAGACGGTGCGGCGCCAAGACGGCGCCATTAAAGCCACGACGACACCCGCGGACGATTAGACCCCACAAGACGGCGTCTCCGGGCCTGTGGAGGCCATGGTGGGCAACCGAGATCCTAAGGTCCCCCTGCCTCAGGAGGCGCCACAACCTCCGGAGGCCATCGGCTCCACCGACGCTCCCGCCCTCGTCGAGCACCCGGTCTACGTCATCAGCACGGTGCTACGAGACGCAAGGGCATGATACCCTATGCCACAGAAGCTTCTGCTCACGCTCCTAGTGGCCTCATGCAAGCTGCGTCATTATTTCCAAGACCACCCAATTAAGGTCGTCTCGACCTACCCACTGGAGAGGGTGCTCCGAAGCCCCAACGCAACGGGAAGATTCGCCGAGTGGAACATCGAGTTGCAGGCGTTTCAGCTGGAGTTCAGCACAACCAGGGTCATCAAGGGGGCTGCCCTCGCCGACTTCATGGAAAAATGGACCGATGCTCTGGAACCTGAAGCAGGCGAGAACCGACCCCTCTCGCCGGGAAGTGAAGCACCAGATGGCTAGGTCATGTACTTCGACGGCGCTTTCGCACGCCAGGGCACGGGGGCTGGAGCCGTGCTCATCTCCCCCACCCAAGACAAACTCTACTACGCTGTGCAACTCTGCTTCCAGCGAGGTGAGAAGGTCTCCAACAACATCCCGGAATATGAAGGTTTGATCGCCGGCTTCAGGGTTGTGGCGGCCTTGGGGGTGAAGCACCTCACCATCAAGGGTGACTCTCAGCTCCTCGTCAACTTCTCCAACAAGGTGTACGAACCAAAGGACGAGCACATGGAGGCATACCTCGCGGAGGTACGCAAAATGGAGAAGAAATTCTTGGGCCTAGAACTGCAGCATGTGCCCCGCGACACAAACAAGGAAGCGGATGATATCGCCAAGAGGGCGTCAAGGCGACAGCCCCAGGAACTTGGTGTATTTGAAGAGCGGCTCTTTAAGCCTTCAGTGGCCCCTCTGGCTGCGGAGCCTATGCCGCCTCAGGAGGAGCTTCCCCACCGCCAACCTCAGGAGCACGCCTGCTCCTTGCACTTGAGACTTAGGAGGGGTGTTGGACCGAAGAATTCAAGGTGTACCTACTGTGGGGGACACTGCCGGAGAAAGAGGAGGACGTGGAGCGTGTGGCCCGGCAGGCTACAGCGTATTGCATCCAGGATGGTGAGTTGTACAGAAAACGACCAAACGATGTTTCTTTGCGATGCATCTCCAGGAAGCAGGGGAGCGAGCTGCTAGCTGACATACACGGCGGGGACTATAGGCATCACTCATCGTCGTGTACGCTGGTTGGCAAGGCGTTCCGCAGCAGGTTCTATTGGCCCATGGCACTCAACGACGCAACCGAGCTAGTAAGGTCCTACGAGGCCCGCCAGTTCCATGCCAAGCAAATCCACCAGCCGGCCCAGGGCCTCTAGACTATCCCACTCACGTAGCCGTTCATGATCTGGGGGCTGGACATCCTGGGTCTGTTCCCTCCAGCGCCCGGGGGCTACCGCTAGCTCTACGTCATCATCGACAAGTTCACCAAGTGGGCAGAGGTGGAAGTCGTCCGCACCATCCCAGCTGGGTCGGCAGTTAAGTTCATCAAGGGCCTCATGAGCCGGTTTGGGGTCCCTAACCGCATCACCACCGACAACGGCTCGCAGTTCACTGGCAATCTCTTCAAGACATATTGTGCTAACCTTGGAACGCATATCTTCTACGCTTCGGTCGCACGCCCCGGGAGCAATGGCCAAGCCGAGCGCGCCAACGCGGAGGTCTTGAGAGGCCTCAAGACCGGAACCTTCAAGAAGAAGCTTGAGGCATGCGGCAGGGGCTAGCACGATGAGCTCCGGTCCGTGCTGTGGTCCATCCGCACCACCACCACCAAGCCAACAGGTGAGGCCCCGTTCTTCCTCGTCTACGGAGCAGAAGCGGTTCTCCCTCACGAGGTCAAGCATCGCTCCGCGTGGGTCCTGGCGTTCAACAAGGCACCTAAAGATGCAATGCCGGGGATGGATCTCATGCTGGGGGAGGAGCGCCGCCGTCAAGCCTCGCTCCGAGCGGCAAGATACCAGCAGGCGCTGCGACGGTACGACTGCCGCAGCGTCCGCTCCAGGACGCTCGAGGTGGGCAATCTCGTCCTGAGGCAGGTGCTCTCTAGGGAAGGGCTGCATAAGCTCTCACCCATGTGGGAGGGCCCGTTTAGGATTGCCCGCGTCTCCAGGCCTGGCGCCGTGCACCTGGAGACGCAGGACGGGACCCCCATCCAGAACACCTGGAACATCCAGCACCTCCAGAAGTTCTACCCATGAAGCAAGGCCCAGTGCCTGTGAAGGTCTCCATTCGTGACACTCTCACATAATAATGAGTGGGGCTGTACATGCCCCGGAGTCTCTGGAGTGCCGCCCTCGGGCCTCGAGGGCTCCCTCCCACGTCCTGGTGACAGCACTTAGCTCCGTGCTAGTGAGAAGACTAGACTAGGTGCCGGACGCAGCTGTTCATTTGCTTTTTGTAGTTGGTTCCCCCCCCCCTTATTATGGAATTTGGAGTTCTGGCATTTCTCGATTGCTTGGTTGAACCCTTTCTTTTCTCTACTTCCTTGCTCAGTTCTTTGTTTTGCACCAGGGAGGGCGGTAGTTGCCCGACGCTCTCCCTCGCGTGCCTCTTGCGGGGGCTGGGAAGGTGTGTGCGTGCACTGGGCTAACCTACGCCAAAGGTCTGTCCTATCGCTCCAGAGCTTCGGCTCCCCTGATCCTCGCGAGGCACCCTCGATTGAGCTCACGGTTGGTGCACCCCTCTATGTTCGTGCCCCACGGGTACCGCGATGTGGTGCGCTGGGCCATGATCATGAGACCTCGCGCGAGGAAGGATATGGCACCCGGCGGGCTTCCTCACAATCTCTACAGCTCTGTGGCGCCTCCCGAGGTCAACGGCTCCCGAGCCAGCAACAAGGACGGCTTACCAGGTGCCAGAGGGCGCGCCCCCACGAGACAGGAAACTACCCTAGGCGCATCCAGCTAAGTTATCCCTCTATGTCTACATAAAGCATGAACACCATAACACAACATAGGAACAATAAACATAGCACAAAGCAGCATAAGCACTACAGTTCATTACACGCCCTCGCAGGGCCCCATACTTGTTTCTTGTAAATGCAGGAGGAAAGGAAAGGACAAGCAGAAACGGCCCCCACGGCATGGATGCTCACGAGGATACGCCCCCGGACTCAGCCAGAGCCCTCCTCATGCTTCACTGGGGCGCGACGATGGGACGACCCGCCACCGTCCTCAAAGCAAGCCCGACGACGTGGCGGCTGATCGTAGCCGCCGCTACTGGAGCTTTCGTCGGAGGAGGAGCTGCCGTTGCCGAATGAGCCGCGGTCGTCGCCGGGGGCAAGACCGCCCTCTTCCTCGTCACGACCGTCGCCAAGGCCGAGCACCCCGTCACCCTCGCTGTCTTCAGGGTAGCACCCGGCGCGGCGACCATCTTCCCTAAACACCCTCACGAAGAGGGTCATGGCTTTGTCGTACTTGAAGTGGAGGGTGCACCGCCTGCCCAGGCCACGCGCGCGGGAGAACGTCTGCCAGTCGCGGGCTAGGGCTACGTTGCCCATGACGGAGACCTCCACTGCGACCGACGAAGCCTTGCTGCAGCAGCCGTTAGCATGCAGCCAAAGGCCGCCAGGACCCGTGGCAGGCAGCTCACCGGTAAGGGAGCGCGGAAGCCGAAGCCATGTGCCAGCCGGGTTCTCCAACCATAGGACAAACTCCGGCAGCACCTCCGCCGAGTGGAGGCGTGGCCAGGGAAGTTGGACGACCATGGCGCGCCTCCCTTCGTGGACGGGACTGCCACATCTCGGGCGGCTCCCGCCGCGGCCCCCAGGAACTGCGCTGGACCCCGAGGAAGTTCGCCCGCGCCCACGAGGGACCATAGCGGGGGTCGCCACATGCTTGCGAGGGCGGCCAAGACCCCGCTTGGGTGGTGGCGAGTCAGGCCCCTCCTAGCGCGCCTTCCCCTTCTCTGCGGTCGTGAATCTCTTCATCGACGCCATGGGTGTCGTAGCAGGACGGTGGAGCGAAGAGGAAGAAGAAGAAGCAAACGGAGTGGAGGAGAGGATGGGCAATGGGGGCTCCGCCCCTTTCCTCATTTATAGCCAGAGGAAGGCCAACCGCCGGCCCCCACGATCTAAGGAAATAATGGTTTTCTTCTGCATACAACAGGGTCTCATCAAGTCGGGCAGTTGCCGAGGCAGCGTGGGGAAGTGGAGACGCCCACGACCTATCAATCGCCACGCATCAATCGAGGCCGCAGGCGGTTGGGGCCAGCAGCACTCCGCACTTGCCCTTTGGCTTTGCCACGAAGCCAAGTCCGAGCGCACCTTGGGCCCGGGCTACTGTCGGCGTCCTAGGAATGGGGGTACCCAGACTTGCCTGCCTGCGGCCCAGGGCGTGGCTCCACCAATGGCTGACCCATCTTCACCAGCAACCACTCAAGACCCTCGCGATGGGCCAAGCCTCACGAGGCGGACAACACCAAGACCTCCCCAGGGGCGGCCTTGCTAGGCTGGCTCCTGGGGAGCGGAGATATCTATGCAAGGGGCACCTCGCGAGGTCCGCGTGACGTGGGCCATGACGACCAAGGCCAACTGGCGGGCGCCAGCGGGCGCAGGGTGCCAGTTTCCTCTTTGGTGCTAAGGAAGCAGGCGCAGGTGAGGAGTCTCGAGGCATCAGGCAAAGGTTTTCATATCGGTGCAACAAGACCAAGACCAGCAGGACGGCAGGACGAAAGTCACCGTGGAGCCCATGGCGGCGTCACCATCAGAGCCTTTGGCAGGCGAAGACCGCCTTTCGTCAAGATAACTTGTACTAGTTGTCTCCCTTTGAAATTGGCCATTGTGGGATCTCTTCCCGCCTAAACATTTGGGAAGAGGACTAGGGCCTCTATAAATAGGGCTAGCCACCACCATAGCCAGGACGGATCATTGGGACCATCCTCAAGCACACCAGCTCATCGAGCTCAAGAACACTTCTCCTCAGGAGGTTGTTCGTCCACTGTACTATTTCATCCTCAGCCCACGAGACAATTCACGACACCACACTGGAGTAGGGTATTACATCACAATAGTGGCCCGAACCAGTATAAACTCTCATGTCACTTGTTCCTTGGGTTCGGCAAGCTAGGCCTAGAGATCATTGCAAGAGTAAGCTAGGGAGAGAGAGAGATCTTGGTGCATACCCCAGTGTTCGAACCTCAAGGGTTTGCCGGAACCCGCAATCTGACAGGGCCTCCCTACGCACGCATTAATTTCCTGGGCATGCTTCTTTTTGCTTAATATTGCATGCACTTTGAGCATGTTGGCAACTCCATAGCTAGCTTGCTGGCTCATCTTGCAATTGACGCTGACACATTGCAGCGAACAGAGGAGGCAATAGAGATGACTCAACAATAGACCATTTTGTGCAGTTACACTGAAATCATCTTCATTGTCCTGAATGTGATAAGGTAGGAAAGCAATAGTTGTACTTAAATGGTGTTGCAAAACAGTAGCACATTTCAATAGCTCGGCATGACAGAACATGATCATCTGGACGAAGGGGATACAGACCTGTGTGAGGAAGATTATGCATAATTTTATAAGTGGTTAGTTGATTTCCACCTTGGGATCTGCTATGATACCATGGAGGAAATTCTATCCAATCAATGAGTGCAATTCCTTCTGTGTAGCTGTAGAAAATTTGTCCGACTCACCACAATATCTTTTTTTGCAGTTCCACTAAAATAATACACCGTTGTTTGCAGGACCCCTACTCGCCGGCCAGGCCATCGATGACTCGTTCTCTTCTATCTTGCGTTGACGGCGCGGCTGCACTGCTTGTTTGCTCCTCCACACATGGCATGCTCGTTCCACATAGCAATCAGCAAGTCAACGTACAAATAAGCTTATTTCATCTTGCGCTGGCCATTCTACCTTGTTACCAATGTAGGAATACCTAGAGCACTGTGAGGTTAGTTGACAGCAGGTTCCACTAAAATTGAGGTTTGTGCTTCTGTTACACAAATAGACAACATATGGAGATAGACAACCCTGTTTGCAAAAATATGTAATAGGGTTATTTAAGTAGTGTCATTTTTTGCAGTGGCATATGATTAACAACAGCATCTTGCTACTTGTGAGCTGCATTGGGATTTCCTCGAAGAGGAGAGGATGATGCAGTACAGAAGAGATGAGTATTTCCCTCAGTTAAGAACCAAGATTATCAATCCACTAGGAGAACCATGCAACACCTTGTTAGCAGTACCTACACACAAAATAACAAATACTTGCACCCAACGCGAACCAGGGGTTGTCAATCCCTCAGCGGTTAACTGCAGGGATCATATCTCGTAGTGATAGATAAATAATTAAAACACAAAATAAAATAAAGAAAGAAAAAATGCAGCAAGATATTTTTTTATTTTAATATATGATAAAAAGTAGACACGGGGCCCATAGTTTTCACTAGAGGCTTCTCTCTTGAAAATATCATACGGTGGGTAAACAAATTACTGTTGGGTAATTGATAGAAAAGAAAAAAATCATGACGATATCTAAGGCAATGATCATGTATATAGGCATCACGTCCAAGACAAGTAGACTGAAATGATTCTGTATCTACTACTATTACTCCATACATCGACCGCTATCGAGCATGCATCTAGAGTATTAAGTTCATAAAGAACGGAGTAATGCCTTAAGCAAGATGACATGATTGTAGACAAAGTAAAATCACACATGAATAAACCCCATCTTTTTATCCTTAATGGAAATGATACAAATACGTGCCATGTCCCTTTCTATCACTAAGATTCTACACCGCAAGATCGAACCTATCACAAAGCACCTCTCCAATTGCAAGAAAAATCAATCTAGTTGACCAAACCAAATCAATAGATCGGAGAGAAATGCAATGCTATAACAATCATGCCTAAAAGAGTTCAGAGAAAACTCAAATAATATTCATGGATAATCTGATCATAAACTCACAATTCATCGGATCCCAACAAACACACCGTAAAAAGTCATTACATCAAATAGATCTCCAAGAACATCGAGGAGAACATTGTATTGAAGATCAAAGAGAGAGAAGAAGCCATCTAGCTACTAGCTATGGACTCATAGGTCTGTGGTAAACTACTCACACATCATCGGAAGGGCAGCAAGGTTCATGTAGAGCCCCTCCGTGATCGATTCCCCCTCCGGCAAAGTACCGGTGAAGGCCTCCAGATGGGATCTCATGGGACAGAAACTTGCGGCGGCAGAAAAAGTATTTTGGGTGGCTCTCTAATGTCAGGGGAATATTTGATAATTTATAGAGGCAGATTTAGGTCAAGAGGTGCCACAAGGGGCCCACAATCCTGGGGGCGCCCCCTGGGGCGCGCCTCCCAAGCTTGTCGCTCCCTCATGGCTCGTGAGGTCTTCTCCCAAACCTTCTAGGGTCTCTTCTGGTCCAGAAAAAATTAATCCAAAGTTTTTTATCCATTTGGACTCTGTTTGATATTGATTTCCCGAGAAGCCAAAAACAAGCAAAAAACAGCAACTGACACTGGGCCCTAGGTTAATAGGTTAGTCCCAAAAAATGATATATAATTCCAAGTAAAACATCCAAGATTGATCTAAATAGCACGAAACAATCAAAAATTATAGATACATTGGAGACGTATCAAGTATCCCCAAGCTTAATTCCTGCTCGTCCTCGAGTAGGTAAATGATAAAAACACAATTTTTGATGTGGAGTGCTACCTATCATGTTCATCATGTAATTTATCTTTGTGGCATGAATATTAAGGTTCGAGTGATTCAAAGCAATAGTCTATGGTTTGACATAAAAAACAATAATATAAGGCATACCAACAAACAATCATGTCTTTCATAATATCAATGCTAAAGAAAGTTATCCCTACAAAATCATATAGTCTTGTCATACTCCATCTTCTGAACACAAAGTATTTATCATGCACAACCCCGATGACAAGCTGAGCAATTGGTTCATACTTTTTAACGCGTTGAAACTTTTTCAACTCTCACGCAATACATGAGCGTAAGCCATGGATATATCATTATGGGTGGAATAGAGTATGATGTTGGGGGTTGTACGGAGAAGACAAAAAAGAGAAAGTCTCACATTGACGAGGCTAATCAACGAGCTATGGAGATGCCCATCAATTGATGTCAATGCAAGGAGTAGGGATTGCCATGCAACGGATGCACTAAGAGCTATAAGTGTATGAAGCTCAAAAATAAAACTAAGTGTGTGCATCCAACTCGCTTACTCATGAAGACCTCGGGCAGTTGAGGAAGCTCATCATTGGAATATACAAGCCAAGCTCTTATTATAATGAAAAATTGCCACTAGTTATATGAAAATAAAGCATAGGAAACTCTCTATATGAAAAACATGGTGCTACTTTGAAGCACAAGTGTGGAAAGGATACTAACATTGTCCCTTCTCTTTTTTTCTTTCCTTTCCCTTTTTCTTTTCTTTTTTTCTTTTTATTTGTCGGGCTCTTTTTTTGCCTCTTTTTTTTTGGGCTCTTTTTGGCCTCTTTTTTTTTTATTTTATTTCCCCACTTGGTACAATACTCTAATAATGGATATGATGATCATCACACTTCTATTTACTTACAATTTGAAAGAAAATTACAACTTGATACTAGAACTAAATATAACTCTATATGGATGCCTCCGGCGGTGTACCAAAATGTGCAATGATCTAGCGTAACATGTATAAAAGATGATGAATTGTGGCTGAGCCACAAATACTATGTCAGCTATATGATCATGCAAAGCAATATGACAATGATGATGTGTGTCATAATAAAATGGAATGGTGGAAGTTGCATGGCAATATATCTCGGAATGACTATGGAAATGCCATATAATAGGTAGGTATGATGGTTGTTTTGAGGAAGATATAAGGAGGCTTATGTATGATAGAGTGTATCATATCATGGGTTTGGATGCACCTACGAAATTTGCACCATATCTCAAGGTGAGAAAGGGAAATGCACGGTACCGTAGATGCTAGCAAATTGCGGAAAGGTAGGAGTGTGTATAATCCATGGACTCACATTAGTCATAAAGAACTCACATACTTATTATAAAATTTTATTAGCCCTCGAAGCAAAGTACCACTACGCATGCCCCTAGGGGAATGGATTGGTTGGAAAAGACTATCGCTCATCCCCGACCGCCACTCATAAGGAAGACAATCGCCGATTATGATAAGTTTGATAAATCTCATATCATACGTGCATGCTACGGGAATCACAAACATTAACATCAATATTCCTACTAAACCACAATTACTCACTAGCCCAACCCGCATATTACCACCTTTATACCGCAAAACTATTGCAAGAATCAAACTTATCATATTCGGTAATCTACATGAAAGTTTTTATTATATACCTCTTCAATACCTATCATATTAGGACCAAATTCATAACCCATACTAATTGCCATTACTATTATCAACTCTCAAAAATATATAAGTGAAGCACGATAGTGCAACTATTTCTTTAAAATCTAACCACTGTCGTGCTCTAAAAGATATAAATGAAGCACTAGAGCAACCGCCTAGCTCAAAAGATATAAGTGAAGCACATAGAGTATTCTAACAAATCACGAATAACGTGTGTCCCTCTCAAAAAGGTGTGTCCGGCAAAGATGATTGTGACAAACTAAAAGGAAAACAAAGCAAAGACTCATATAATACACGACACTCCAAGCAAAACTCATATCATGTGATGAATAAAAATATAGCTCCAAGTAAAATTACCGATAGTTGGTAGAAGAAAAAGAGGATGCCTTTTGGGGCATCCCTAAGCTTAGATGCTTAGGAGTCCTTAAATATTATCTTGGGGTGCCTCGGGCATCCCTAAGCTTAGGCTCTTGCCACTCCTTATTCCTTTATCCATCGTGATCTCACCCAAAATTTGTAAACTTCACCACACAAAACTCAACGAAACCTTCCATGACGGTTACCCTTGATGAAAGCACTTCCATGCCGCGGCAATTATCGTCATGGAAGTGGACACTTCCGTAATGATAATATGAGTATTGTCATGGAATACTTCTACGAGAGCACATGCATGACTATCTTGATTCTGTCATAAAATTATCATAGATGTACGTGCATGACAGAAAACGTGATTATTGTGACAAAGATGTATCATCATGGAAGTGTTTTTTTTTTGTAGTGGCATCAAAGAAATTATTTTTTGAAAGACCAAAAAAAAATACATTTAGAAATTTCTCATGGGAAGAGGCCCATGGGTGCCTGCCGCCTACCGAGGAGAGGTCTATGGGGCCCATGCGGCCCCAGGTCGTGACCCACTGGGCCGTGAGCCAGAATGTTCAATTTTGTGCCAATGTCGAGCACTGCCAGTGTGATATCTCACCCTGTCGCTCGTGAGGCCTACAACGGGTGCTACGGACAAACACATCTTCACATCGATACGGTTAACATGACAAGTGGCGGGTCTCATAGAGGAGGAAACGGGTCAAAGGAGACCGAAATGAGTCCTGGCCTGACGGCAACTGGCGGAAATGGCGTGCAGGGGTATATATCTAATTTATTCACATTCCTTAGTGGCACAACCACAATTGAAATTTTTTTATTTAGTTGCACAATTGCAATTCTAGTGGCAGCCTTCGAATATCTAGGTCACTTGCTTATTCCCATGAACCAAATTTTCCTACATAAAATTGCCCTCGACGACCAGAACCAAATATATTTCTCAACATGCAAAAATGAACATCAAGCCCCATCGTCACCTGACAAACAAACTGCTAAACTAGTCATCGAGTCTTCGATGCATGCATCACCTGAAAACTATTTCTCGAAGTCCTTGTTTTTTTCCCTCACATTATTGAGATGATAAGCATGTTTTATTTTCTCCGAGCAAGCGTGCAACTTGGTTGGAACGACCTGTAAGCAACGATGAGGCGAACATCTCACTCCTTTTCAAGGCCAAATTAAAAATGCCGTCCACTTGGTCATGCTAATGCTTGAATTAAGCAGCTGGCCCTCCACGCACGGGTGTCGAATCCAAAGATTTATTTTACTTTATAATGTGCATACGCCATCACACATATATTGAGTACTTGATACATTCATGTATGTGTGATGCAATATATGCCTTCTTTTATTTATGTTAGCTTCTTCTAACTAGAAAATGCAACTTCCGACGAGTAGTAGTTGAACACAATACTATAAAAGAAAATACAGCTCATTGATCGATCAATAAAGACTAGGAACATTTGAGTTTTGATAGAAAAATACATCTTATATTTTAAAGTGGAGGGATTATTATGTTTATTTAGCAAAAGGGCTTTTTTTGCGAATCATTTAGCAAGGAAATTAATCGAGAGTGACTTGTATATATGTTTAGAGAGGAAACCAAGAGTTTTTGCATGACCTTGCATGTTGGTCTAGTCGATATTAGTAGACTAGATAAAAAGGCGCTTTGTGTGACGATCCAAAAGACGTCGCCGTCGACGTGATCGATCAGCGGCGACAAACACCGGTATTCCAGCGCGTCACGCGACATCGCTCCATATTCTTATCGCCAACATGCATATATTTTCAAAAAGGGACGCAGCAGTTAGGCGTACAAACGCGACGATTATCTCTCTTCCAGTAGTTGACTTGCTCTCTGCTCTTCCGGCCGGCCGGCCGGCCAGCCCTTAAACTGCTTGTTCACAGTTCATATCTTACGGGCATCTCCGTTGTGTAGACACGTAGATTTTCTTTTTTAAACACAGTATAAGCAGATGCTTGCATACACGCACATACACTCACCGTTAAATATAGAGTAACTTGTTCGTGTAGGATCGTACTGCATCAAAAAGGTCCCTAGCTAAATGGCTATGTGTTCCTCAAAAAAGAAAAAAGCTAAATGGCTATGTGAGATCGTGTCAAAGGATGCATAGCACGTACGTTCACACACTTTTCTTTTCGTTGAGGCTGCGTACGGTCAGACGTTTGTTTATACCATCGTGCCTAATCGGATTGGGTATATATGTTTGGTGGCCAAGTTATTCTTAAGCAATATTATCACTTCATCCTTCAACGTCAAGCTACATGAATGCATGCGTCTCAGCCACGGCGCCACGCCACACACAAACATGCTGATCTTGCTATGTGCAAGAGGTGTTTACTATTGAAGCCTTAGTGCTAATCAACACTGTTAATCGTCTGATTAGTCTGCAATAAGTCATGTTTACCGACTTATTTGTTCTAAACACTTATGGGCCCGTCAAATTAAGGAGGATATCACTTCTTTTTTTTACCTCCTCCGTCTTGGTTTATTGGCAACCCTCATATTTTGGGTCAAATTTTGATCATCTATATGACTAGTAAAATATGAGATATATGCTACAAAAAGGTATAACAATGAATTTGTATTCGAAAGAGGTTTTTCGTGATATAATTTTTGTGGCATATAGTTCACATTTTTTTGGTTAAATTTATGGTCAAAATTTAACCCCAAACACAAGGGGCTAACAAAACCTGGACAGAGGAAGTATTTTCCTAATTGAGCACAATTAGTCAAATAGCATTATTATACATCACGAAGGTCACCGTGACCAATGGAGTTGCTGCCACAGGATAGACAACACCCTGGGTAGAGGGGTTGAGACCTTGGTAACTAGCAAATTATTAATTGTTTTTGGTTATGTGTGGAGTCTTTTCCTTGTTAAACACTTTGTTTACTGCATTTGATATCTAAGCTTTGCTTCTCCGATGCAATTCATCATTACCTTTTCCCTTGTTTTGAGGAGGCGTGGGACAAAACTTTCACTCCTTTTAGTGTTTAATTTCTTCCTCCGTGGGGATGGGTGCACCAAAATATTTATGTAACTTAGAATTATCTTTAAAAATATATTTTAAGGAATTGTTTTACTATGACTCAAGGTGCACAGTAGATAAATCATTTTAAAGCATAAGTATAATACTATTTGCAGGAAATATGCAATAGGGGTGCCGTATGATGCAGCGTCTGAGAACAGATGTATCTTCCATTTATCTAGAAAAACTAACGATGTTGGCTTCAACGCTCAAATTTTTGTGATCGTAACCTTATTGTGTCAGTATGGGGTTTCTCCAATGTAGCAGGCGTGCGCTTTGCGGATTTTACTGAGGAAAAAGTAAGAAACAGTACAAAAGTTATTTACAAAGAATAGAGAACTAAAACTAAAGAAGTCCATGCCGGTGGCAATTGCGGAATTGCTAAACTGGACTTATTAAGGTCCTCCTTTACAAGGTAAGCGACATCAACCATCAGAAGTGAAGCATCGTGAAAGATACTCCCTCTGTCCCAAAATTCTTGTATTAGATTTGTCTAGATACGGATGTATCTAATACTAAAACATGACTTGATACATCCCTATTTAGACAAATCTAAGACAAGAATTATGGGACGGAGGGAGTACAGTTAATGGTTCCTCTTATTCCACACATGCCAAAAGACGTATGCATGAACCTTACAAAAAAGTTTCAATGTGACGATTTCAAAGACTCAGTATACATGTTCCACCAATCCGCAAGAGATGGGAGATCCGGGGCCAAGCTCGAAGATATCGGTATTATGTCAGTATGTCAAAGTATGGTATAGTACATATGTATTTTTTACAAAACTTTATGCAAATAAACATTGGCTCCTTTGAGAATTATACAATAGGTTTTGAAAAAAAAAATCAAGGCACCAGATCACCCCTTTGGACACATCAGGTTTGGCTTGTACAAGAGGCATATCATATGTTGGGTATGGGTGCCACAGATGCTGGTCCTTCTAATGACACATCCATCAAAGTAAATGAATTTAGCACCAATATGTCGTTGAGCTCTGTGCAAATAGATGGCTTCTTTGGCATCAAACAAAGCAAAGGACTCACCTTTTCGCCCCTCTTTCCTCCAATAGAATAAGTGCACAAATCAACAATGACCTTGTAATATGTGTGTCTTGAAACAAGGATCTAGGACTGACCTTTTTTTCCTACTCAATGTTATTCTACTACCAATTACTTGCATTGGTAACTAGAAGCACTATCAGGCTACTATAGGGATGGCAGGAAAATAGGACTAGCTTTGGACCTTTTCCTCTTAGCTACTCCATCACTATGAATGTTCACCGCGACATCTTCCAACCTAACATTCTGTTTTAAACTTCACCATTTTGAGATGTATATCCATTCCGAATCTTGCTTGGTTGTCATCATGGGACACCATGGTAATTACTCCCTCTTGTCTCATAACATAAGAGCGTTTTTTACACTAGTGTGGTGTCAAAACCGCTCTTGTATGATGGGATGGAGTAATAAGCTTCCCAGATCTAGATCTGTGAGGAATTCCTTTAGGGATCCATGTTTTGAAGGGGCAGATACATACTCCAGAATGTGTTATTGATAGCAAATCTGCTTTGCTATAACTAAACCCATTGTATGCAAACCAAAATTGTTAAAGGACAGTACATACGAATTGGAATTTATCATGTATGTGTAAATTGCAGCCTATGGTTCCCACCACGATTTAGTCAGGCAATGTATTACCATGACACTCTAAATGGTAATCCTCAATATGATTTTTTCAGTCAGGCGAAAAAGGATTTTGTATAACCATACAAGAACTTTTGGATTGGTCACTATTCAACATACAAAAAGTTCATCCGTCAAAAAAGTGTATATGATAAGTTTGATGAGATTTGACCTCAGTTTATGGTGGACTGGATCACCGTTTAAAATTACAACTCAAAACTCAATTTTCAGTAGAAAAGGGACAAGTTTGACTTGACTCGACTGGCAACATGTTTGCTTTGCCATTTTTATTTAATTTACCATTGGTCAGAATTTGTATTTCTCTTCCTTTTTCTACTTCGAGCTTTACGTATAGAAAGAGGAATTTTGGCAATGTATTTAGAGTAACTGAAAAATGGTACCTAAGTAGACCGGGAGAAAAGGCCGCTTTAGTCATTAGTGGCAAACAGGCAATCCAGCAAGGATGCATGAGTAGGACAACAGGGCCATGCCAACAAGAAAACAAACTTCAGGCTCCTTCATGGATACCTATATATGGATGAAACAGTCGCTGCATTTTTTGTATAGGCAAATGACAAAGTGTTTGTCTTGTTTAGGGTAATGAACTCCGACTTTAAGCAAGCAAGAGGGACTTCAAACCTACAGAAAATGTGCTAAGGTCTACAACAGCAAATACACATAGTACGATTATTTTTTTATGGAGAACCCAATGAGACTAATTTCGTGTTCTACATATTTACACATTTTTCTGTAGACTTGGTCCAATTTAACAAAGTTTTTTTGCGAGAAAACTTTAGATCTATTCATCAACTGTCAAGATAGTACAAAGAACACTAGAAGTAAAAATTACATCCAGATCCGTAAACCACCTAGCGACGACTACAAGAACTGGAGCGAGCCGAAGGCGCGCCGCCGTCATCGCCCCTCCTCATCGGAGCCGGGCAAATATTGTTGTAGTACACAGTCAGGAAGTCATCATGCTAAGGCCCCATAGGACTAGCGCATCGAAACAGCAAACATCGCTGATGAAGAGAAGTATAGATCGGAAGGATCCTACCCGAAGACACACATACGTAGATGAAAGAAGACCGGATCCAAGCGGATCAACAGAATCCGCCAGACACACCTCCACACGTTCTCCGACGATGCTAGAAGCTCCACCGGGACGGGGGCTAGGCAGGGAGACCTTGTTCCACCTTCAGGAAGCCGCCACCGCCTCATCTTCCTAAGCATGGCACAAAGTTTAATAAAACTTTAAAAAAACACCTACAAACGAAGCCCTTCCGTCGACAAGGGTCAGGATCCACTGTGCCTCCATAATCCAAGAACCATAGAAGATGAGGCGGACCGGCGCCGGCGCCGGCAAGAGGCAAGGGACCCCTACCGCCTTTGTCACATGAGGCTAGAGCTAAGGGGTTGACTTTATTAGAACGGAACCAAAATGTTAATCAATTTGGAATGAAGGGAGCGCCCATATCAAGAAAGGTAATTATGATCGAACAAAAAATGTACTGTTTTTTCTCAGTTTGTATGATGTGATTTGTGTTTTTTAGAGTATTTATTGTTACAAATTTGGTGTGATAGTTAATCAATCGAAAGCATCACGTTTAAATGTATTCTACTGGAGATAGCAAGCTTGTGCTTTGCATAGATTCAAAAATTACCTGGAAATTTTACTGATATTCCTGCTTCATTTGGCAATCATATAGACGTCTTCCAAACACAAATATCTGAAAACACAATAGTAAAATGTCATGGGTCTTACACACGTGCTCGATCCTAAGTGTCATGGCTATCTACCATCTCTCCTGTTGAACTTTGACGTACGTGCTTGATGTTGATGTTGTGACTGCATATACCCTCTCTTTCTCGTTAAACTTTCACGTTGAAACATCTTTCCTCGCAGATTTCCTACTCAGATCTCACCAACTCTTTACCCAACTCCTTTTTGGAGGTCTGTCCAAGGTTCCTTTCAAAGATAAGAAGATGGATGTTGTGACGCAGTCTTCCAGTATTTTCAGAGAATCCTCTACTTGCTTTACTGATAAATCTGAGTTTGTTCACCAACCATAATCGACTACCAATAGTAGCTATCCATTGTATACGCTAGCAAATCGTGCACTGAAAGTAGTATATGGTGACCCGCAAAACAAAAGAAAGTAGTATATGGTAACACGCCAGGACCCGCATGCTCTCTTCTACTTGTCCTTTTAGGTTAGCACTTGCATGGAATTCGCCTTGAAGTGATTTTACCCTTTGAGCAAACATGTGGTACAATAAGTTTGTGTTTTTCTGTAAAATATGAGCGGAAGTATAACACAATAAGCAAGGCTGTCTCTACGAATTTGAGACCCCGATGTGAAATGCAAAATGTCGGACGTCGACAGTTTGCTGTGGCGGGGCAAGGGTGCGTCGGCGCATTGCTGGGTAGCGGATGCATGACCTGGAGACGAACAGGCAAAATGAAACGAACAAGGATCAACCAAAATTCATGGGCGTTGAGCACTTGACGCTGATCAGAGACGCTGAGGACCTTTTTGGATAAAAGATAATGTATTATTATTAAATTGTTATCAATTACATCTTGTCTTTGCAACAACATAACATCAAAAACTAGTCAAGATATCGAGAATGCACACAACCACATTATTAAAAGAAAAGGGAGAAAAACCGGCGTAACACCGAAATGACATGTTGAAGCTATGAATCACACATAGCAACAAGCAACCACATTTGCAACCACCTTTGAAAACACACATACTGCAGCGACAGTCTCTATATGAAGGCGATTTGATGGTTGGCATGGTTCATGGTTGGGGGCGCATCGGTTATTTTTCTCCCAGCAGTGTGACCCCAGGCTACTAACCGTCTCTATGGGGTGTAAGGTCGATGGGTTTCGGTCTCAGTGTTGGAGGTTCCCAGCGGCCCACTCCAGTGATTGGATGTCTCCCGCTTGGTGCATAGGTTTTGAGTGCTCGACACGGTCCAACATGGCAACAATAGATCTTGTGACTCAATTTCTGCTAGATGTGTGGGTTCCGCCCTTGTTTTAGGTCTCCCGTGAGACTAGCCTAAATTGAGTTGAACGGGGTCTAGACTCTTGGTGGCATGGGATCGGTGGAGATGACGGAGTCCCTACGCGATGCTCGGCAACATGTGTTGCGCGGGGATGGTTCTAATTGGGTGGCTAGGTCCAGCAGTGTTATACGCATGTGTGGTTGTGTGATGATGGATTGACAAGTGGTGGTAGCAGATGGCAACGTTGGCCAGGTGGTGCTCTTTGAGTGCAGGGCTCGAGTTCTAGGGTGTAAAATCTAGGTTTCACCTTCGGTAGTTGAAACTGACAACAACGTCATTCACGCGATGTTTCCTTATTGAAGACATTGCATGGAGTTTGCTCGGCCTCCCCTCTAGGGTGAAAACTCATGATCTCGCCTCGGCGGTTGGATCCAACAGCGGCTTCGCTCATGCATCATTCTCTTCCTTGAGGTGCCGTTATTGGAGCACCTATCATGTTACCTGGGGTTGCCATCATTGATGTCTGTTGTTTGCTGCAGGTTTTTGTTGATCACTTTTTTTTCTTTTTTATGACTTGGTTATATGTATCCTCGGTGTCTTGAGTAGCTCTTGATACATATTGATGCAAATGCTATGTGTAATTGATATCTTCTCAACATTAATATATCCCCTTTATAAAAAAAACACCAGATCTTAAATGTAAAAAATATCTAGTGTTCACTTGCAATGTGCAATTATAGAGGACTTGTTATATTGTCCAAATCATGGGAGGCCGTACGTGTGATAGTGAAATTTTAAAAAAGAAAACAAAGCATTGGCCGTCCATGTGTCACGAAAACGCAGACGGCCGGCATTAGAGGCTAAGAAATAAAGTTGTTAAAGTAACGTAAGAACATTTTCCTCCTTTTTGCTGAAAGGGGCTGGAATGATACAAGTATTTGTCACTACCAGTTAGGACTACTAATTTGTATACATGCCATGATCGTCAAATGCTTAATGTCACTTCACTATAATTAATGTTACTAGATTTCAATTTCAAAGTATAAACCTACAATACGTGTAGATATCAAACCATCTCATTGACCAAGTCATATGCATGAATGTACTGGAGTACCTTATAAAAGATACACATAATTAGGCTTTTCCTAGAAGATATGTGCACATGCAGGCAATGCACCACACAATTCAAGCACCTTGATTTTGGTTGCTTCTGTTGACTTCCCTGGATTGAGAGATTTTAAGAATGTTTTATGGGAAGGCATAAAAACACTTGACGTGTTTGCTTGTTCTCTTGCTATTTCTTAAGTTTCTTGTTGTCATGGTAGTAAAAGAGAAGGTGACATATGGGCAATATATAAGCCAGATTTGGACTATGTGTGGTGTCTAGACATCTCTACGTACTACCAACAAGAAATGGGTTTAATTTGGTTGGTGCCAATTTCATCACACGGATGTTCTAAGAGAAATAAACTTCATCACAGCTGTGGTTCACTAGACATCGGTGGCAGTGGCGGTGCCCAGATCTAGAGCTGGAGGCCTGTGCTCATCGCGATCCTCTTGGATGCCTCGTGGTGGCACGGATGAGCTGCCGAGTGAAAGCTCCTTGTTTCAGCGCCGATCACGGCGACACCCATGGGTACCGCTATCCTCTTGAGGACGTCATCGTGGTTCTTCTCTCTGTGCCAGGGTTCCAGGTGAAAAACCCTTGTTTGTCTTGGACTCGCAGCGGCGACGCTTCGCGCCGTACACCTTCCTGTGGGCGTTATTGTGAAACTTAGGTGTCTTAGAGCCTCTCGTGGCATAGTTATTCAGGTCTGCCTGTGTTAGCTTTCGGCAGTGTAGTCACGTGCGTCTATGCCAGCCGGTTATCTCGGGATCTGCCTGTACGAGAGCCTCCTCATTGCCTTGTATTATTCGGCCATGTACTTTGTGGTGTGCTTTATATATAAAACGAGGCGAAAGCCTATTTTAAGGACAGTTCACTAGACACATTGTAGAAAAACTATTTGGTCGGCGTTTGTATGTGAGTAGTAAAAGTTGATAGATTGAGGGTCTGATTACGGATCGGTTCTTTTGGCCGATTCTTATATAATCTTGAGAATCGGACCCCTCCCCAGATTCTCTCAAAATCTTAAACCCACATTTTTTTTTACAATCCAACTAGTTAGTTACGATTGTAAAAAAAAGTGGGTCCAAAATTTTCGAAGAATCTATGAGGGGTCCGGTTACTAAGATTCTGAGAGAATAGGCCGAAAGAACTGGGCCTACGTCCGATGCCTTGTGGACTTTTTTGGCGTGGTGCTAGATTTGTGTTGATGTCTAGCTCTCAAGGCATCATGTCCCATGGAATTCTTGAGGCGAAAGATGGATAAATATGTTGTGTATCATTTTGCTAAATGATATCAATTTCATGAATTGCATATAGCAATGAATAAATCAGAAAAATCATTTCTAATATTTTAGAGCAAGGGAAGACCTAGGCCAAGGGCTATCGTGCTTCTTTCTTGGGCCCACGAACAAAACAACTAAGAGATGTCTTAAAATTCTGATCGTAATATCCTATAGATACCTAAATAGCTCATCCCCACTACATATATTATCTTAACATACACACATGACATCTTATCAAACGCTCACCACAACATGCATGAGAGTTTTTTCTCCATTATTAATTGATCTCATGCACACATTTTATTTCATCACACATGCCATCTCATTAAAGGTCCACTCGACATGCATACAAAAGCTTTTATTATATTAAACATTTATATACAATAATTAAATGCAATATACAATATGTATTTTTAGTTTTTGTTCATATATTACTAATTTAACTATTCATGTTTCATACAATCAAATCATTAAAGATATATTGCAATCAATTCCCGCAGCAATGCGCGGGGTGTCCTCTTGTTTATACGGTCCTAGCCCATAACAAAGTAGCTCAGATTGGGGCGTGCTCACTAGCATTGTTCCACCCATCCTCGACAGAAAAAAAAATACTAGCTTGCTCCATCCCTTATCAGGCCTTCATTTCCTGAAGCTGTCGGCTCATGTGGCTCTTGTATACTTTTGATGTCAGTTTAATTTGTGTTGTTTGGTTTACAAAATAGCTTTTCCCCGGAAGGCATGAGGAAAGGCCGAGATGAGTAGGCTCGAGGTGTATATATATTAAAAAATGCAGGGAGGTGTTGAGTCCATAGAACCTTGACGAAGAAAAATAGAGAGGTGGCATGTTTGATTCCGAACACTGATATCTTTTCTGGAATCCACATCTCTCTGAGAGTTGATGACACTCTACAGTTTACTAGGAAGAGAAAAATCAGAGATTCCACATTCAAACAAATCCTTACAGGTAGGAAATGAGGGCAAGCAAGTTAATTCACCTCCCCCCTCTCGCAGTTGCAGATATTTGATTCTATATTCTCAGAGCTAGCACTGGCTTGCAGTAAGTTGAAATATATACCAAGCCAACAATAGCAAAGCACCAAGGCCGGCAGTTGTAGAAAGAGGCATTCCCTTCTTTATTATTGCATTGATAATTTAGTAACAGTTGTGGCATGGCCTGGGTGGCAAACAAAACAAAACAAAACACCTGATCCCTACACCCTCTAACAAGGAACAGCACACTGGCAAACAAAACAAAACACCTTATTTGCTTTCCTCGCAAGCATTCAGAACAAAATGCTACCAAGTCCAATATTGTGCAAGAAGAGTACAAGTTGCCGTCCATCTACCCCAGAAAATCTACCAATACAGGCGCAGATGTCTATGAGGGGGCGCCGAGGTAGGACGCCAGCCGCAGGATGTCGCAGAAGACGCCTCCGGCAGTCACCTCCGCGCCTGCGCCCGGCCCTCGCACGATCAGCGGCTGCTCCTTGTACCTCGAAGTGGTGAAGGCGATGATGTTGTCGGAACCAGATAGCTGGGCAAATGGGTGGTCCCTCTTGTACCTCTGCAGTTCTACCCTTCCCTTTCCGTTCAGCACGTCCACCACTCCCACGTACCGCAGTACCTTCAGGTTATAAAACTCAATCACCTCTACTCAAAAAAGTTTGCAAACATCCAGAGTAGATGTACTGGAGTGGGCAATTTAGATTTGGGAATTTGAACAATTCTGGTTATAGTCACATGCTATGAATTGAAACTAACATGGGGGCAATTTAAGAAAGCGAAAGAGGTTTACTCACTTCGCCTGCAGCCTCAGCCTCATGGCGCTGTCTGGCCCAATCCTGGTCAAACGATGGTAGCTTTTGCATGAATTCATTTGGCGACGAGCATGACTGCAGGCAAACCCAGTTAGCATGTGTAAAGCTGTAAATGTGTAACAGGGTATTGACTATTATGAATAAGATATAACCGGTCCTTACCTTTAGCGCCTCTGGCACAAGGCTCTCTACCGGGATATCCGAAAGCTCAAGTCTCAAACCAGACTCCCTTGCAAGGATAATGACCTGCTCAACCCAAAGGCCACAAATTATAATGAAACACTTAACAAAAAATGTTAATGGAAAACATAAGTTCGTAAAATAAAGACTGGAACAACAAAGCCGAAATTGTCAACCCAGTATATTTTTTTTCTTTCATTTTACCCAAGTCATCAAAGAATATAACGTCTGTCAGAACTACGTTTTGGTTCGCAGATATGGCATTGTCTACCTAAACAAGGAAAAGCTAGAAACCTCGTCAAGTGATTGGATATGAAATGCGAGATCAACATTGCATTCGAGAAGCAGATGGAATAGTAAGCTTGAGAGAGATTGAAATGTTAACCAAGGGCAAGTGAAGGGAAACTGCATATGGGAACACCTGTTTATATGCACAAGACTAAATATATACTTGAGAGGAATCCTGCCAGAGAAATGGGCCAAGGAAGAATGTGGAACCTTGGATAAAGGCTCCAAGGGCATATCTGGTACCCAATGTCACCCAAGAGTATTTGACTTGGCTAATAGGGAAGGCTTAGTCCAAATCAAAATAGATGTTGCAAAGCTTATTGTTGATATGAAGATGGGAATCAGAAATGAGTCGACCAAATTGATATATCTGGGTAGAGCAGTATGGTAAAAAATAGCATGGAATTTGTGGCAGTATCTTCAAAAGAAATCAAGATCTACCTTTCTGGCAACATCTGTTCCAGATAGATCATCTCTTGGGTCTGGCTCAGTGTATCCAGCTTCTTTTGCTTCAGCAACAACATCACTAAAGCTCCTTGTTCCTTCAAAATTGTTGAAAATATAACTCAGAGTTCCACTGCAATTGAAACAGTCAACATTGTGTCAGCCAGCATCTTAGTACTATATTTATTGAACATAAAAAAACACTGTGCCAGTGGACTGTTGTTCGCCCTGCTGCTATTCTCTTGTAACCAAAACATATTTCTCTTAATGAAAAGGTGTGCAAAAGCTTTTGAAACAAAAACCTATATTCATGAACAAAAAGAGCATCTACTTCTGCAAGTAATTCCATTGACATATCTTGTGACTAGCTTAAAAATATAGTTTGTGAAAGTAAAACTTGGTTTGTGTTCCTGAAGCATAAACACACCTGAAAATGCCTTCAATACGCAATATCTTGTCACCTGTCTCCAGAAGACCTCGCAGGGTGCTAATTATTGGCAGGCCTGCACCAACAGTTGCTTCATAAAAGTAATGAGTATATGATGCACGCTGTAGAGTCCTTAGTTTCAGATACTGCACACACAAAAACATTTTCTTTAGTTTATACAATCCAGCAGACAATCTGGCATGCAGAGGTGCATGTTAGAGTTAGTACACAGGGGATGAACATTGATGTGTGTTCAGGATCTTCATTCTGAGAGCAACAAGATCTCAAATACAGAATTTAAAATTATTGAGCAGCCATGTTTCCGCTCACTGACTAATATTTGACGACTGGGCATTTAAATAACTGGCTGGTCATTTAAATTGGAAAAGTTTTTGTAAAAATCATCATTATGTGTGCCTCTTTTTTCATTTCATATTTAGAACATATGCACCAAAGTAGACTCGGTCCATTTAAAGCTCGCAATGTGAAGTCAATTGATGTACAGTCCATGATCATTAAAGAGCTTAAATATTATTTCAAAAACAAAAGGCACAGAAATATGTTTAGCCAGCCAAACATTTACCCGATCAAGTGGACCAGAATTTGCTTTTTTATTCGGTGTGATGACATGGATACCCTTCTTCAACCAATCATAGTAGTGAGATGCCACATTTGTATCTGCTGTGCAGTCCACCAATACTTTGTTTGGAAACACATGGTCCTCAGACAAATGGCGAACAAAATTAGCAAGATCAGCTGGTTTTGCTTCCTTTTGCATTTCTTCTTTCCACCTGGTTAGGTCTACTCCCCTACACAAAGAAACCCCCCCAAAAAAAACTGTGAGACATGTAAATGAAGAGGAATGCAACATATTAATATAATATTCGTCAAGCTTCATGCACTAGCCAACGCAACCAAAAGTCCAAACTGATGGAAAGGGCTAGGCAATGCACATATATACTTCAGCAATATTAAACTAAAATACGAAATGATGGCCAAATTATTAATTTGGTTAATGAAACAGTTTCGGTGAGACAGAAAAAATATATCAGTACTGGTTTGTATCTAATTCAAAATCTCTCAGGATCCTGCCTAACTAATTGTAATGCAACATTAAATAACTCCCAAACTACAATATTAGGTCATTAATGAGGGAGCAAACAAAAGTGTAATGGGTAACCAGGAATTCTAGTTACATGATGCCATTGACAGTCATGGGAAATGCCCAAAAAAAAGACAAGCAGAGATTCATCGGAAAGCACCCACTTTTAGTCAATCAAGGAAGAAGATTTATCAACAGAAATGAAGGTAAATCTTTGCAGAAAAGCAGCACAATCGCAAAACAAAGGAACAATTAGTTTTTTTTTGGGGGGGGGGGGGGGGGGTGTCAGTTATATACGTGTCACTCAAAAGCATCGTGCTTGCGCCAGTTATTCCAATGACACGCACATCAATATTCATATTTTCCTTCAGGACTGCTACCTGCATAGAAGTTCAATCAGCATGGATTAAAAGTGTACTGAACAGTGAACTCTACCTTCAAATTGTTCCGTTGTCAGGTCAAGCCCAACACTTCATTTTCCATGTAGACTTTGTAGCAAAGATGGCTTACACTAAAGTTCCAGTCATGTTGAACATAAAATGAAACAATTATATTATGTTATTCTCATGCATAGTTGCCCATGTTAGATAGGAAGATCTTAGTGTTTCCCTTCCAATCTGGTTGGGCAACTAGATGAAACGTCAACGATGAACTACCGCTCGTCATTAATTGAACTACAAAATACCACAACATGACACAAATGACCACTTTATTATTTCAAACCAAGTATTTATCAGGATTTTTGAACAAATCACACTGACAGCATTGTTTTAAATCCTAGGCATGAGATGTCAAATCTCTACCTCTTTGTGGATATACATTTTATAATCGTTGGCATGAGATGTCACAACTCCATGATAAATTAAAACAAATGAATATTGTTCAGTACATAATATGAGTATCAGACTCAAGATACCTGGTCCCTGAGCTGGTTGAGCAGTGTTGCCCCAATCAAACCAGGTCCAATGACCCCAATAGCAAGTGTGGTTTTTGAGAGGAAGAACCTTGAGTGAGCAGCTCTTAGAGCCCTGACACAATCTTCTTGCTTCAATACAACAGTAATATTGTACTCACTGCAACCTTGAGCTATTGCTCGTACATTAATGTTTGCCTGCGCCAATTGTTACAGGGTAAATGAATCCAGTATAAATGGAAATCCCAATTTTACCAACCCAAAACTGTAAGCACCTTTGCTAGCGCATCAAAAAGGATTGCACTGACTCCAGGAGTACTTGCCATTCTCAGGCCAACAGCAGCAAGAATGCTGCAATCATGAATGACTTCAACCTGAAAAGAATTGTGTGCAACACATGAATTTGTCTGGTTTAACACAATAAATACTTTGCTACACGTTTGCATGACAACAATAGTTTCTTTAGCAAAACATTGACAAAGACTACAACATGATAATTTCCAAATTACTCCCTCCTTATCAAAATATAAGAGCCTACAAAAACGTCTTATATTTTGGTACAGAGGTAGTATTATGTTTGTTTTGATAAAGACAATGCAACAAATATTCACAAAAAGTTGACAGGACAAATACTTTCAAAATTATTAACATATCGGTGAGATGGTGATGCTATGCCAAGTTTGATTTTCTTGATTTGCTTCTACATGTCTATTCATCTAGCCATGTTTGTCCATATACGAAAAAAGACCATTTCCAACCTTGAACTCTTGCAGAAGTTTATTTTTCCACCTTGAACTATTGGAATAGTCCACTTTTCACCCGCAAGTGGTTTGGCAAGTAGTTTTAGCTGACATGGATGCCACTTGCCACCTCACTTCCATGTCACCAGGGTTTTTTTTATATCAATGTCTACCAATTGTTCTTCCATTTCTAGTAAGGGCATGTGCAGTGGTTGATAAGGCAGTCTTATCTTAACCTCGCCACATAATTTTGATAAGGCATGTACAATGGGTTATATCTTAGTCTTATCTTTAGTAACTACATATACCTAAATATGTGGTGAGAGAAATCATGCTAAGAGATCATCTCTTAATTAAGAGAAGGCAAGTCGGTTTCTCTCGCATCCACCTCAGCATTTATCCTATGTGGCACTCCTAAGATAGCACCATTGTACACGCCCTAAATTTCTGTATACCTGCTTTTCCCAAATGATATAGTCTGTTTTAGATTGTTTGTTTTTGTCATGTGAAGTGGCAAGCAAGTGACGTGAGGACATGTGGTGTCCATTGCACCCAAACCAATTGTGAAACAACCTGAGGGTGAAAAGCGGACTACTTCAATAGTTCGAGTGGTTCAATTCAAAGACTTAATAGTTCAGGGTTGAAGAGTGAATAGGCAAATTTAGTGTTGAAAAGTATACTACTTAAGTTTGATACATCTATATTAGAGAAACTTCGGTTGGATTTATATAAAGGTCATGTTTTTCAAAGACAAGAATCACCTTAGAGAGCCTTCCTGCTGCTAATGCCTCACGAAACCTAACATGCAAGGCTGCAGAGACTGCTGCAACTTCCTTTTCTGGAACAGCAAAACATATCGAGTGTTCACTGCTAGCCTGCACATATCTTAGAGTGAGGAAGAACCTAAATGAATCATATGGATTATGGAGATACAAAAGATTGAAAGACATGAACTACCTGAGATATCATGATAACATTAGCTCCGACCTCTTTTACAGCACTAAATATGGCACTTGATGTACCTGGAACACCAGCCATTCCAGTTCTAAAAGAAAGATATGGAGATCATTAATAAAATAGAAGAAACCATTATAATACGAAGTCATGGCATCCACTTGCATGTTGATAGCTCTATTATGTGATGAGTTCAGCTTGCTAGGTCAGCACCAAACACTGATTAGAATTGAAAAATCTACGATAAACTGGGACTCAACACAAACACAAGACACAGGCACCGTTTTTTGAAGCTAATGAAGATCATGATCGTACTGTATCACAGAGATTAAAAATCATAACCAGATTATTCAAATTACAACTTACAGGTTCAAGAACAAAAAATACCAACTTACCCTTCAACGTTAACAAGGGCCAATTTATCTATAGTAGCAAATGATTTGACACAAGCATCCAGATCAGCATCTTCGTTAGCAGGCTGCTTGCAAATCACAGTTCCAGGGGCAGAGAGATTGAACATGTTCCTAATGACAATGGGAATATTGTCTTTCATCACAGGTATAATGGTACGGGGATGCAACACATTTGCTCCAAAGTATGACTGCAAAGAACAGATCCAAGTTAGCAATGAAGTTTGGTGTTGCAAGAAATGAATAAATTTAGTGCACAGCGATCCCACTGTTGCTAGGTTCTCATGCCCAACAAGCAACTCCAGCTCAACCAAAAGACTTTTAAAGTGGCAAACATTATTTATTTATTTATTTTGGAAGAGCCCCTGCTGCATATCATGCAGCTTCCCGCCAACTGTTTATGTCGCCATGCTCAACATAAGTAAAAGCTGAAAAATAGTAATGTGCGCAAGTGTTCAAGAATAGAGAAATTACCATTTCCCAGGCCTCCTGATATGATAATGTGCTTAAGATCACAGCCTCGCTGACTGCATTAATCAGATGATTGTCAATCAGATACATTCTTAATTCCTTTGTGCAAGAGAAATAGAAGATCTCCATGCACTAGATACTCCCCCAAAATATTATGTGTGTGTCAATGTTCAACACAGCAAGTTGAATGAATCCAATAGAAAATATTTAGTTCAAAAGCACAATACCCATGTTCTACAAACCTTTTCTAGGATCGGCACTAAATACCCCATCAACATCGGTCCAGATTGTGACCTGGCGTGCCCTAACAAGAGAACCAATTATTGCTGCTGAGAAATCGCTTCCATCCCTTTTCAGAGTAGTAGGGATGTTTTCAGCTGTACTCGCGATAAAGCCAGTAGCAACTATTATCTCAGCAGGTTGGCGTGAAAACCATTTCTCGAGTCGCTTCTCAGATTCCTCATAATCAGGATCTACCATGTCAGGACCACTAGGTTTTACAACTAGAACTTCTCTTGTATCCATCCAACTACAAGATGCTCCAGACTGCATAAGTTAGATCAGAGAGTAAAGGTCAGTTTGTTCAGAACGGTTAACACTAGGTCAAAACATCTAGATTATGAAAGAAGATGAAGGGAAAGTAATACATAAACTTTGTCACTAGGAGAAAGCAGTATCATGAGCCACTGCTCCTGTAATTGAGTTTAGCCACAATGTTTTTGCATCATCTCAGTACCGAACAACAGCAGGATATGGTGGTGGATGCACATCCTGTAAGGAACTTTAGGATAAGGGCTGAACTACAACATCACATAGTGTTGAAAGCTCACAAAGTCACAAAAAACCCTACAAATCTTTCCTACTTACAAAAGTTGGAGTTGGTGGTGAGTTCACATGTGGGACCACGCAAATAAACAAATACACTTCTACCCACATGTGGGACTAGCAACCTTCCAAGAGACAAAAATAAACAAATTTGTTACTTTTACTTAGGTCACACTATCCTAGATAAACAAACACACTGCTACCCCTAATGTGAGAATAACAGTTGTAGAAACACAAATTTTAAATGTAAGTATGCACTCCAATTCAGGGTCTTGATTTTAGTTTATCTTCCCAACCAATTCTTCCAGTTCTATATCATACTCCCTCCATCCGGAATTACTCGTCGCAGAAATGGATAAAAGTGGATTTATCTAGAACTAAACTGTCTCTAGATACATCCATTTCTTTGACAAGTATTTCCGGACGGAGGGAGTATTATCATAGTAGAAGAGAGTGAGCAAATCACAATTCCAACGCGGCGATAGACGTTGTTCTCCTACCTAATCCACTTGTACATTCAACTTACTCATGCCCATTCTCCTATGTTTCAAAATTCAAATGTTATCTCACAATAGATCTTGCAAAGGACCTACTATGGTCCGCTTAAGATTCTTTAACGACTGCAACCTATCTTTCTTTTTATCTCTTTTTAATCATGAACCATGTAACAGCCGCAGGACACGATCATCTTTTGACGATCTCCTAAGCCAGTGGTTACTCCTCGTCTTTTTTTATGGCTTCGTAGCAATGGACGGGCATTGTGCTACTTAATTAAAAAGATCTTGCAGAACAGCCCTTCAAAACTTGAAGCTCCTATGCTCTCACCACTGATGCTTACCTTCCGTTTTCCTAGGTGTATTATTAATTCAGCTTGTGACAGTGTGGGACTATTAATGTAGTACGAATGTTATTGTGTAGTTGTCGTTTAGTTAGCGAGTCACATAAGAAAATGCAACTTCAAATAGCATAGAAAAAACTGAGAAATTTTCCAATTATAGGATGTCGAAGCAGGCAAGCAGCATGTGTTGAAGTGCATAAATTTGCTGCAGCATTTATACATTAATAAGTTGTATAATATCAGAACTTTATAAGCACTTTTCATGTGTACCTTCTGCACAGCATACGATAGCATCTGAGATGACCACAACTCCCCATGCCCAACAACGAATTCAGAGAAAGATTCTGTTGCATGTCCAGCTGCAAGTATACACAAATAGAACCAAGATGTTACACATCTAAAAGGATTACGACTCTCACATTATTGCCTATTTACTAAATGGTAGCAGGTAAGTCAACCATTAGTAAATTAGTAAGATGAAAGATGGAAATAACAAAATACTAGTCACTGGTCAAGGATGTGCTCCAAGAGAAGTTGTAACCGGTGAAGTGAAAAATGATGTAAAGCAAGATTCTATGTCTTTCTGAAATAAAAGAAAATTAGATGAAAATTAGAAGTGAACATACTAATCAGCACATGTGTACCCTAGCTGACAGTAAACCACATGTAAAGGCTGTTCCCCAACTAGTTTCCATCATACATCAAGTGACCAGAAGCACATGTATGGAAAGGGGTAGTGGATTCGCAAAAAAAAAAGTAGTGGGGAGTAGGGGAAGCGGTGGACAAATTGTGACCACTCAAACAAATACAATTTTTTTTAAGTTTTACATGAAATAAATTCAAACAAGACAATGGTACTTCCAATGTAAATTTAAAGCATGAAAAACTCAGGATCTGGCAGACATCAACGATCTCCCCATAACAGCAATAGCAATAAAAGAAAGATCCAACAATCAGAGAAAGAGCATATTTCGAGGGGTGCTATACAAAAAACATTTTTTTGAGGGACCTAACGATCAATCAAGACTAGCCACTTTAAAACAAAATACCATGAATTATGAGGAATTAATATCTCAAACCTATATAAATAGCACGAAGCATTGCTCTCAGGTTACTGATGTCCGAATGCAACTGAGACAAAAATCTTGCAAGGTTTTCTCCATCAAGAAGATCTTTCGCTGCAGCCATATGCTTCTCAAAAACTTTATCCAATTCTTCTGTGTAAGAATCATCCCTTGACTGAGCCTTATGCACGAGACTGTACATCATGTCAGTAACTTTGGACATTGCAGAGACAATTATCAGCTTCCTCTCGGAAGAGTCACCAAGAACTACATCAGCAACATTCTGAATTCTCTGAGGTGTTCCCATGCAAGTGCCACCAAACTTGTGCACAGACCACATATCACCTTTTGGAAGATAGGTACTGACTTCAACTTGTTCAACTGAAATGGCTGCTGCAGTAAACAGCAAATCTTAGATGGTTACAACGTACATGTCTGGTTGATAGAAAGGTTTAAACTGTATGTACACCTAAAATATAACACCAACCAGAGCATATGAAATTGAAACCTAAGATGAAAAGCAGACATAGAAGAACCGCAAAAGCATGGTCAAAAAGCGCTAAGCGTAACTCCCTAATTTTGCCTCTTCATAGCGCCTATGTTGCCTACATTGTCTCAACGTAGCCGACCCCAAGTCCAGGTAAAGGAGGAGGGTTGTGATAGGCTTGGCGAGACAACGTCAAAACTTAGCCACTCTTATGGAGATGCCACTTCATAGTGCAAATCTCGCATAAGCGCACGCCTAGCACGATTAAGCACTAGGCATTCTGCTGTCGCCTCGACAACGTCAAAACTTAGCCACTCTTATGGAGATGCCACTTCATAGTGCATATCTCGCATAAGCGCACGCCTAGCACAATTAAGCACTAGGCGTTCTGATGTCGCCTAGCGCCTAGGCATGCTTAAGCGCATGCCTAGGCGTGCTTTTTTTAACAATGGACAAAAGTAGATGTCCCCAAGAACTAGGAGATGCTAATGAGAGCCTCCTATTTGGACCCAATGTTATAAATTGGCCCTCCTGGATATATTAATCTGGCTCTGCCCCTGGATATCCCAAAATAAGTTGATGCTACAAGATTGAGGCTTTCCCTTGTAACGGTGTTATTGAGATGGACAGTACCAAACCTGTTCATGGGCCTGTGGCCAGGCTGGGTTTGAAAACGAGGGCATGAACTGAGCCTATGGACCAGTAAGCAGCTAAATTCATATTCTATTTAAAAATATAACTGCTTCTTTTTTTCATTAGAATGGTATAAACTAATATTTTTATTGAATAAAAGTAGGGTAAAGTAGAAAACACTACTCCCTCCGTCCCATAATGCAAGACGTTTTTCGACACTACACTCAAAAAACGTCTTACATTATGGGACGGAGGGAGTACTTGTTTGGATTTGTTCTCGAGTCAGGTTGGGCTCAGGCCAAGCATTTGAGGCAGCCCAAACGTGGCCCAGCCCATAGCCAAGCCTTTGACCAGGTCTGGATATATCAAAATGCAGACCAAATTATAGTGTTCAAGAAATAGTGTTGGTGGATAGAGTTGAAGATTTAAAAGATTTTTTGACACATCAAGTTGGTTAACAAACTTCTATTGCAAAGGGTATGGTAGCGCTAATTTAGAGTCCTTGAACAATTAAAACAATGGCCTGATGGAAGGCAAATTACCAGCAGCTGGTGTGAGCAGATTCTTCGAACCATGTCTTGGCAAATTTCCTTGAGAGTGACCTATCCTGAACAAGATAATGAAACAAATATGGGATATTAGCTGAAATTTAGCGAGGCATAACTGACATCAAAGTAGAACTAGTGAAGAAGTACAACATCTATATGGTAAAACTTGATGCAGATAGGGGCATAGCACAAGAGTTCCGAAGTTAATTACTCCGGAAAGGCTGGGAATATTTTTTAGGAACAATGTAGTCGACGACTTTGAGAAGATCAGAGATAGAAGATTGAGCATGCAACTGGGGCTTGAAATGCCAGGTGGAGCAATTGAAATGGTCAAATGACAGCATCATCGTTGAGCGTTCAGAATTTGGATATTGGATAAATATAAGCCAGATCATTTCTAGTTGAAAGGAAATTAATTAAGTCACAACAACACTCATTGCACAAAACACTACCTTAGAGCTCCCATAGGTCGGTCCTGATTTATCTCACACTTCAAACATTGTGAAACTACTTCCCTGAAGATTTATCAAGCAGCATAATGTTAGTGTAAGATGAGATGGACTGAAAGAGCGGCAGTAAAAACTTCCAAATAAAACAAATAGTGACAGCGGTGCAGAATGTCCAATCTAAGAAGATACAACTTGGCAAAAAAAATTGGCATTAACTAACTTATCTCCGCTGAAAGTTCACAATCATGTTATTGATGGAATGTATCATTAGTAACCCATTTATTTTATAATTGAAGTAGACTTGTATATGGAGCACAAGTTTCAAACTGTGACTCATCAAGAACTCAAGATGAAAATGATATGACATTCCCATTTCTTGATCCATAGATCGATATTCGTTACTTCACATTCTGGTTGAAAACTCCCGCCAAATGAACTGTCCATTTCATACTTCCAGTCCTTGCTTCAAAGATACAAACATCCTACCAGGTAAAGGCTAACTCCTAGCAACTATTGTTACACCGTGAGTAAGAGAATGGGAATACACAGGTTGTCGTGTTCATACTAGTATGATGCGCACAAATCGCATCTCAGATTGACTTGACTATTGATACGCCCTTTCAGAGCATGTTCCCATAGTAGATCGTTACTCCCGACATTTGGCGTTAGATGAAATTATAAACATGTGCGCCATTATCAACAGTTTTCTTTGGCTGTTACTTTTTATATGTGTATGTTAGTAAACATATTATTATTTCAAATATGTACTATGAAAATATTACTCCTTTTTTTGCGAAATATGAAAATATTACTCCTGACAAAACTAATAATGCTATTCTCATCCAACCAATATAAGTTACAATAATTTCTCGTATATTGGTGGTCAGTGTTAAAGCAGTTTGACTGCAGGAGTTAAAGGAAGCCATGCACTTGCCGAAAACAGAGGAAGTGACATCTTTGATAAGCTTATATGCTGTCCATTTCTGTTCAAGACAATCGAGCAAGTATATCCACACCGTAGATGGCACAGATTCGTGATGTCTGCGCATCGTCAAATTACCAAACACGGAAAGACCCGTTTAGTAGGCAATCTAAACAACATCCCCCCCAAATGAAACCCAGGAAAACCGCGCCCACGGTTAATACATTATCGGCGTATAAGATCGCCGCCAGCACTCGACGTGGTCGAATCGGGGACCGCGCCGTCGGAGCTTGTTGTGCCAACAGAGGATCCTATCGACGCTAGCGGCCAGGGAAATGATGAGATGCCACGAACCTGCCGGAGGCGGACGGCCGGAGCCTCCGTCGATGGGCGGCGGCTGGCGGGACGGGGCTCGCGACGGCGAGGCTCCGCATCTCGCGGCGGGGCGAGGCGGCGCGGAAGGCGGGGAGGAGAGGGGGCTCGGAGTGGGGAGAGAGGAGGCGACAACGGGAGAGGCTAGACGCCAAAAACCCTGCTTTAACCCCCCGCGCGCAGGCCGCCGCTATCACGTTGTCGAAGCAAATACACTAGTATAAAGTTCACGAGCTTTTTTGTTTTTCCGAGAAATCACGAATCTTTTTGTTTTTCTATAAAAAAAATAAAATGACGATAACGTCCACACGTGTGGCATACTAAACATTCGCCCACACACGGTGTGTAGTGTGAGCAGGAGACAGCCCACACGGACTGTGTGTGGACTAATATTAGAATTGCCCGCACGTGTGGGCATAGCTACTTCATGGCACACGCCCAACAAGTGTTACTCATCTCCATTCTGTGTGTGTGGCACGAAGCAAATATGCCCACATGTCCTGACGCAACTACGTTAAGTACCCGCAGAATGACGACTTAATTGCCATCCAAGATGACAGATGTAGTTATCCGGGATATGGCAAATGTAGTTGTAAAAGCATGGCAGCTCTCTCTGTTTTTGGTTAATTATGGTTGTCATGTCTAATTTATGATAGTTGACGCGTGTTCAAACCATAGTTGTCGTGTGTGATTAACTACTTGCCACATATGGTCAAACAATAGTTGCCATGTGTGTTTATCTAGTTGCCACGTGTGATTCAACCATGGTTGCCATGTATGGTTAATCACAGTTGTCATGTGTGTTTATCTGGTTGTTATATACGCGCAACTGCAGTTGCCGTCTAGAACGAATCATAGTTGCCATGTGTGTTTACCTAGTTGCCACATACACGTATCTGCAGTTGCCATCCAACAACGTTCGTGTGGGCGAAAAGCAGTTCGTCCACACACGCGTGAACTAGGTGATGGTTATGTGGGCATAACTAGTTCGCCCACACAGCGCAACTGATAAACCGCGTGTTGCGGGATGTGTGGGTGAACTCTCCAACACCCACACACACGATGCCCACGTGGAACTCAGATTCTAATAGAATTCTTTAAGATTCGTGCAAAACAAAATCATCGTGAATTAAGGCGTGCTGGTGATGTGTAAACATACCACATATGTGGGCATTATCATTTCGAAAAAGATATACTCAACTTGGGAAGATTTTTTTTTTCACTTTGAAGCTTATGTAACAGACGACACTTGCTGAAAATTTTGTTTATAATAGTGCTTTCTCCGTCTTAGAATAAGTGTCCCTTCCTTTGTATTAAACTTAAGATAACTATTTTTAGGACAGAGTGAGTATTAAGTAAAGTAGTTGAGGCCTGCTTAGGCCCACCGTCCTCAGAAAAAAGAAATTTTGCGTGACCAAATTTTGGCCGATACTGTGAAACAAATACCTTCCCCTTTTGGGAGACTGTAGCGACCAAGAGTTTACAAAGAATTGCACGTTTAAAAGCAAGCTAGAGGGGATTTTCTATACATGGACAACATGCATCCACGTTTAAAAGCAAGCTAGAGGAGATTTTCTATACATGGAAAACATGCATGGATGTAGTGGATCAATTCCCTCGTCGTTTAAAACATTGAAATAGGCTTGTGTGATTGAATCACATGAATTATATGGTAATTTAATAGAAAATGATTAGACTCCAAAATAAAATCTCAAATCTCGCGTGTTTCAAATGGAGACTGGAAATATATGTCAAGTTTGCTTTTTGTCTAGTTCAGTACATTTTTTATTTTTGCGACAAATCATATCCAATGCGAATGGATAGGGTGACCATCACAGGGTTTTATTTTGGCCTAGTTCAGTCCCTTGAAGCATCCAATATTTTACATGGCAATTGGGGCCTCCAACTGTACATTGAGATCAATTTCAAAAACAGGGACTGTACGTTGAGCTTCCTGCCAAACTCGGCTTGTACTGCCTTTTGGTAGCTCCCATGCTCGAGCTGTTAGCCTTGTGAAAACATTTGCGTTAGGATTTCCGCCGTCTCTCGTCGATGTTATCGCCGGTCTACCCTGTCTCATGTGGTCTTAGGGCTACGAAAGTGCGGTGGATCCCGGCCTTTGCCGGTGGGAGGGCTCCATGTGTTAGGTGTTTTCTTGAGTTATGTTAGGGTTTCTGTCTTATTTGGGAAGGCGAGGCGGCAGCGGTTTTCTGAAGATGGATTAATGTTCTCCGCATAGTCCCTATCTCGGCGTTGCGTTTAGCGTCGTCGGAGGGCGTGTGGATGTGTATCTTTGGTGGATCTCATGGGATTCAGTCGACATTTTTATTCTGTGGATCCTATTGGATCCGGTCTTTATTCGTGTGTCTATAGATTGGATCATTTCGATTTACGCTCTTCTGCATCGGCGGTGGTGGATGTTCTGGTGTGTTGCTCCTACGAGACCTTAGCATGACAACTTCCCGGCTGTCGACTGCAATAAGGTTTACCCAGCTACGACGAGGGAGGGGCGATAACGGCGGCGCGCCTTCAGCTCGCTGCAGTGCTTGTAGTCGTCATTAGATGGTACACGAATCTGGATGTAATTTTTTACTTTAGTGTTCTTTGTACTACCATGACACTTCATGAATAGATCAAAAGTTTTTCTAAAAAACAATGCATTGCCAAAAAAACAATGCATTCATATTATTATTTTTCATTCTCATACAAGAGGGACAACATATTGTGTGGCCTCCACCAAGCTTCCTGTTGTAATTCAACCTTGTGAAAATCCCACAGCCTTGCCATCTTCCAGTTAGTTGATTTTCGATTCATGCATCGTGATAATTTTCGTTTCATTGTCTGACCTTACACAATACTTCCTCTTCTCATTACTATAAGACGTTTGGGATATTTCAATATAGATTACATGCGGACTCAAATAAGTGAACAAACACTATAACACATGTATCTATACCTACTAATAAAATGGGCAATCCCTGCACAGATCTTTCAAGTCCAAAATCTAATCAGCCACTACTCTGCTTTCGCTGGGCTTAAAGTAAATTATGAAAAATCCATGATGGTCCCCATCAATGTTCCTAAGCAGGTTATAAACATTATGTTGGGTGTTTTAGGGTGTTCAAGGGGATCATTCCCTTTTACCTACTTGGGGCTACCCTTAAGTACTGCAGGCTCAGAATTGAAGACTTCCATCCAATCATGCAACGGATTGAAAGAAGACTGACAGGATGCTCCACCATGCTTTCATATGATGGCAGAATTTTGTTGATCAAGTTTGTTTTCTCAGCTCTTCCAACCTTCTTCATGTGTACTTTAGCTTTGCCACAAGGAGTGCTTGATCAGATTAACAAGTATCTCAGAAACTTTTTCTGGAGAAAGTTTGGGATGGAAGACAGAGGTTCTGCCCTAATTCCATGGTCCAAAGTGTGTAAGCCTAAGAAGCAAGGAGGCCTAGGAATTTTAGACATTGGCACTCACAACAAAGCACTTCTCATGAAGAATATATTTAAGTTTTTGAACAAAGAAGAGATTCCTTGGATTAAACTGATTTGAGAGAAATATTACAGCGTGAGCATGCCACTGGGAAAATGGAAGGATCTTCATGGTGGAGGGCTCACCTGGCACTTTGGACTGAATTCGAACAAGCAAGCACATGCAAAGTTTCTTCGGGAACATATGTTCTCTTCTAGAGGGATAACTGGGCAAGAGAACCAATGCAAGTTAAATTCCCAGAACTACATTCATTTGCAATAAATGACTCCATCTTAGTGCATAATTTCAGCCAGCCCCATGATCTTACAGTGCATTTCCACTTGCCAATGTCAACTATTGCATATGAGCAGTTCAATCTCTTGCAAGAAATTCTCCCACAACTTGATGACAGTGCAAAGCACATATGGACTACCAATGGTATAGCCAACAAATACTCATCAATGAGTATGTACAATAAGTTGATGGGAGATGAGGAAGGACATCCTTTTTTCAAAATGATTTGGTCTTCCTCTAGCAGGCTCAAGCATAAGATTTTCATCTAGTTGATGGCTCATTGCAGAATCAATACTAGGTCTTTGCTTCAATGAAAGGGCATGCATCTCGATGATACATCCTGTCCAAACTGTAACCAGGGGCAGAAGAAACACCAATGCATTTGTTCTGGGACTGCCAATTTGCACAAGACTGCTGGAATACTATTATCCCAGGGAGGAAAAGAGGGACTTTGATACGTCTCCAATGTATCTATAATTTTTTATTGCTCCATGCCATATTATCTACTGTTTTGAACATTATTGGGCTTTATTGTCCACTTTTATATTATTTTTGGGACTAACCTATTAACTGGAGGCCCAACCCAAAATTGATGTTTTTTGCCTGTTTTAGGGTTTTGAAGAAAAGGAATATCAAACGGAGTCCAAACGGAATGAAACATTCGGGAACGTGATTTTCTCACCGAATATAACTCAGGAGACTTGGACCCTACGTAAAGCCAACTTACAGGGCGCCTGCCCCCCCTAGGCGCGCCCTCCACCCTCGTGGCCCCCCTGTTGCTCCACTGACGTACTTCTTCCTCCTATATATACCCACGTACCTCCAAACGATCAGATACGGAGCCAAAACCCTAATTCCACCGCCGTAACTTTCTGTATCCACGAGATCCCATCTTGGGGCCTGTTCCGGAGCTCCGCCGGAGGGGGCATCGATCACGGAGGGCTTCTACATCAACACCATAGCCTCTCCGATGAAGTGTGAGTAGTTTACTTCAGACCTACGGGTCCATAGTTAGTAGCTAGATGGCTTCTTCTCTCTTTTTGGATCTCAATACAATTTTCTCCCCCTCTCTTGTGGAGATCTACTCGATGTAATCTTATTTTTGCGGTGTGTTTTTGAGACCGATGAATTGTGGGTTTATGATCAAGTCTATCTATGAATAATATTTGAATCTTCTCTGAATTCTTTTATGTATGATTGGTTATCTTTGCAAGTCTCTTCGAATTATCAGTTTGGTTTGGCCTACTAGATTGATCTTTCTTGCAATGGGAGAAGTGCTTAGCTTTGGGTTCAATCTTGCGGTGTCCTTTCCCAGTGACAGTAAGGGCAGCAAGGCACGTATTGTATTGTTGCCATCGAGGATAACAAGATGGGTTTTTCTTCATATTGCATGAGTCTATCCCTCTACATCATGTCATCTTGCTTAAGGCGTTACTCTGTTTTAACTTAATACTCTAGATGCATGCTGGATAGCGGTCGATGAGTGGAGTAATAGTACTAGATGCAGGCAGGAGTCGGTCTACTTGTCTCAGACGTGATGCCTATATACATGATCATACCTAGATATTTTCATAACTATGCTCAATTCTGTCAATTGCTCAATAGTAATTTGTACACCCACCGTAGAATACTTATGCTCTCGAGAGAAACCACTAGTGAAACATATGGCCCCCGGGTCTATCTTTATCATATCAATCTGCTACTACTTAGTTATTTACTTTGCTATTTTACTTTGCATCTTTATCATAAAAATACCAAAAATATTGTCTTATCATATCTATCAGATCTCACTCTCGTAAGTGGCCATATAGGGATTGACAACCCCTATTTGCGTTGGTTGCGAGGATTTATTTGTTTTGTGCAGGTACGAGGGACTTGCGTGTAGCCTCCTACTGAATTGATACCTTGGTTCTCAAAAACCGAGGGAAATACTTACGCTACTTTGCTGCATCATCCCTTCCTCTTCGGGGAAAACCAACGCAGTGCTAAAAGAGGTAGCAGACTTCAATCTTCGAAGACATAAATCTCGCAAAAACTCATCTTCCCAAACATTTTGCCTCAGAAATAGTCATGTTGGGATGTTAGAACATTTGGACACAACGCAATGACAAGATCTTCGGACAACAACAGTCAGTGCAAGCTTGGCGCTTCTTCTTAAAGAAAGACCTCAAATTACTCCGGTTCAAAGTGAAAGAAAAGTATTTCCAAGAGCTTACAGACTGGATCAGTTGCCACTTATAATATAATGATCATGTTTCCTAAAGCTGGCATTGGTTAGACCCCTTGGGGCTTCATGTAATTTGTAACATATTTACTTTTAATATATTTATATCGTAGAACTATTGTTCTACGGTTTTCGGGTCAAAAAAATTTCGTCCGTCCACCTTGCCCATAGTATTTTTTTTCTATCCGAGGTGGCACTGATATATTTTTTTAGTCAACCTCGCGAAGTTTTTATTAAATCGTTACAATGTTTACAGGGATGGAAGGAAGGTCTCCAGGGTGTCCCAACCACACATGGCGGCCACCCTCGAGAGATAAAGCATACTTCGCTAAGTTGTGAGTTTCGAAGTTCGAGTTCCTAAATTCATGGCTAAATTTATAAAAATCAAAATCCGAGGAGTGTCATATTATCTCATGTATGACCGCTCCATAAACTGATGAGTTCCCCTTCTTCAAATCCTCCACCGCCACTTTGCAATCCAAGGCCACATGTATACTCATTTGACAAAGATCATGTGAAAGAGCTAGTGCTTCTCTGATTGCAATCGCCTCCAGAGTCTGTGGTTCTGTGATAAATTTAAACTAAAACCACGACGAGTAATTTGGAACGGAGGAAGTAGTATACATTTAATTTAGTAAAATGCTGCTCGTACTAAATCAGCCACAATTACTATGAATAGAATGAAATGGAACATTTTATGTTCGTGAACAGAGGAAGTATTAAAGATTCCATGTTACAAAACGGGGCCTAAATGGAACACCAGCATCGCTTTCTGTCCTGTCCGATAGAGCTCTTGGATTATCTTCGCCATAGCCGCTTTCGTGCTCGGATTTATCCGGATAAATTCCATTCCATGCATCCCATTGCCTTTCCTTTAAAAGGCAAAATCGAGCCAATTATTTGTTTTAAAGAGGATCAAACCTATGCAATTCTATATTGTTTTTTCCAACCTTTTATTGGGTGGTTGGTGATTGTGGGGCGATTTCGCCTCACCCCGTCTTGTCCTCCTTTCCATCGTGACCGTGAGTGCTCCAAAAAAAGACACTGTTGATAGCGGCGGTGGTGGCCATGGTCGTTTCTGCTCGGGGTAAGAAACACGGCCTCTGGTGGCCGCGGAACGCCGGAATCACATTGGCTTTCTGGTCGCCCAGGCAGTTATTTGTGATGAGCCGAGAGCTCGTGGCCATGCTACCTAGGCTGGGCTAGGAGATACTCCTACTTTAGCTGCAGTGCAGCCATGTGCCGGGGATCTGTCCATCCAAAGATCCAACGCAAACAGCACCAAGGACAATCAGCGCAAGGCAGATGCCAATCACCTTCCCTTTACTTTACTGTCAGTTTGACAGTCACTTCACATGGCTGTCTTTTCTTTTCTACTGCATGTATGGGGGCCTGCGTGCGTGCGAGCGTGCGTGTCCCTGCAAGATTGGTTTCACAGTGCCTCGCTAATTGCGGAGCTAGCTAGCTGCGTAGCGGCAGTTTGGGTCACTCTAAAACTCAGCGGCCACTGATTAGTGTTAGCTTGCAAAATCATCTTATATTACAGAACGAAGGGAGTAGATTTTGACACAGTGCTGCCTCTTCAGCGAAGGGAGGAGGCATGCTCGTGTCCTGCCCGATTATGTGTGTCTGAGGTTTGTCTTGCTATCATAGGGCCTACAGAGTATATCCGGGTGGCTCCAAATTATTGTGTTGGAGGAGCAACGGCTCCTGGTCGAAGTGAGTGGCTGCGTCAGTGCACTAAGAGCATCTCCATCAGCCGCGTAATATAAACGCCACACTAAAAAAATATAGTTTTTCTTCGCGCGCAGCCGCTCCGAGTGCATCAGCCGAGGCGCGAAAAACACGCGCGCGGCATAAGTGGTTCAGCGCGGGGGTGAGACGGCATCGCATGCAGTTTATTTCGTGCGCCCACTCTTGCGCGCTGCACACTCAAGCGACCGCGCTGCGACTTTCACCTACCCTCAATTCAGGCGCCGTCGCCGCCGCCTGCACCACCTTATTTGCTCCCGCGACCCGATGGCGCTTCCCCGGTCTATCCCCACGCCGCTGTTGCTTCTTCCGTGTCCCTCTAGTCACCGTCGCCCCTAGCGTGCATCATTCCTCCGACGAACAACGCCCGGCCGCCCACTGCCGCTCGACGTCCACAAGGTGTTCGACAAAACGCTTGCAAGGTATGTATTGCTTCAACTTCATGTTTTTTATATGAATTTGGTGCATGTTGTTTGTAGTTTTTATAGACTAGTTTAAATTCAACATTGTAGATGAGTTCGTCATACGATTGTTCTGAAGAAGAATTTGATATTGAGGAGGAGGACCTTGCAATGATCCTAGTTATGCACATCAATAAAAAACCGAAGCACAATGGTTTTATTATGGGTTGGTAAAAAATTGGAGGGATAAATTATTTGTTTGAGTTGTAATAAAATTGAACTATTTATTGTTGATTTATTTATTTTTTTTGTTTGATCTTCTTGGTTTTATTTGGAGTGCATATGTTGTTTGTGTTGGTTGCGTGCGCCGTTTTTTTGCAGCGCATGCTGGAGCGGCTCACGCGCATTATATATTTCAGCGGCCGCTGGAGCCAGCGCTCAGCTGCGTGCAAAAACAAGCTATTTCAACGCTGTAAAGACGTTTTTTGAGCGCCGAACGTTGCGCGCCTGTTGAAGATGCTCTAACAACAAATGGCGGCGCTAGAATTGGACCGAGCCCCGAGCCGCCCCGGCCCAACTTTGAGCAATGTACGTAGCTATAGTTAGGGCTACAAGAAAAGTTCAAGGCTCGTGAGCGGACTAAGATCGACTTCAAAAGAAAAATGCGATGGGTTTGAACATTTCATGTGGTTCAATCAAGAAATGAGCTGATCTTGAGTCAACACTAGCTGACTCAATTCTAGCTCGATAGAATATACCCCCTCCATTTTTTAATTGAGCAATGCTTCGGTACACCCCTCTCACAAAACATATAAAGGGTAGTATGAACTTCGTTGTCCGTAATGGCAAATCTACGCGTTTTTGGTTAGATTGGTGGGTCGGGGACTCTACTCTTGCGGTGGCTTACCCGACTTTGTTTTCGTTTTGTGCTAACCCTGAGATCTCTATCTCTGAGCTCTCGGCTCAGGGTTGGGTTTTAGATTTCCGGCGCTCTCTTTCCCCTGTGGAGTTGGAAGAATGGCAACGCCTTACTGCCTGCTTCCCCTGCTCTCGGAGGAAGAGTACTCCGTTTTTTGGCCCCACTCCCCTTCGGGGCGTTTTTCTGTTAACTCGGCGTATTCACATCTCATCGCTGGTGTTCGCACTGACAAGTTTAAACTTATTTGGTCTGCCCGCATATCTCCTAAGATCAAAATCTTCCTTTGGCAAGCTCTTCGTCGCAAACTTCCTGCGGCTGACCAGATTAAAAAGAGGAATGGGCCGGGTTCTGATAGTTGTCATCTGTGTGGCGCCCTAGAGGATACAGAACATATCTTCTTTCAGTGCTCTTTGGCAAAATTCATTTGGAGTTGCATTAGACTTTGGCTTCATGTTCCTTGGAACCCTTCCTCTTTTGCGGATCTTCGGCGATGTATCAATTCTCTAGCAGGCCGGTCTAAGCGGGTTTTCATGGTGGGCTGGGCAGCGATCTGTTGGGCGCTTTGGATTATTAGAAACAAGTTCACTATTGAACATATTTTCCCGGCTAACCCTGTGAGTTGCTTATTTAAAGCTAATGTCTTTTTGCAGCAGTGGAGATCATTGACTAAGGATGGGGACCTTGAGGCGTTCGACGATATGCTATCCAAAATGAAATCTACTGCTTCTTCTCTACTGCGGCGGTCCAGGAGGACGATTTCTTAGTGTTTCAATTGCTCGTTTGGCTGGCCTGCGTGCCATGATAGGCTGGATGCTTTGTACCCATACTTTCATACTGTGTTAAACTTATGTGGTTTTCTTCTGGTGGTTGTGACTCTGCCTGGTGGCTTTATCTATAAAGTCGGGCTCTCGCCTTTTATTTAAAAAAAAGTATGAACTTTTCACAGATTGTACTCACTTTTCTACATATACACTGTAAGTTCGTATAATACCCGAAGAACAGCGCTCCCACATGGGATTTTTAGTTTTAATCATCAAAAAATGAATGTCCTCGTCCGGATTCAAACTACAGCCCTCAAGCATTACGTGTGACCGCCCAAACCAGCTGGGCTAGCATATCTGATTTTCCTACTAATCATGTTTTCTTCTTATTGTTCTAAAGATATAGGAGCAGTTTGGTTCATGTCCTGAACTTCACACCTGGGAAATTTTGCTACCTGGCCAGGCGTGAGAATCTGAAAAAAAGTTGCCTGGTCAGGCTAGCATATGAAAGGAGTGTTTGGTTCATAGCCTGACCTGGTGAATTCTAACCCGTTGCTGTTTGCTCCCTGTTTGCCTCATTTTCTGCACCACATCAATTAATATATGCAATTAATTGGCTACGTACAGTCGTACGAAACGTGCCACTGCTGTATGGCTGGATCGAGGACCACCGTGTGTGAAGGAACTCTTGTCTCTCGATTATAACCCTATGATTGTGGAATAAAACTCTATCACCTTCGCAATATATATATGCATATATATATATATATATATATATATATATATATATGCAATTACTTCCAGGCTGCTGCATCAGGCATGTCCACGCATCCAAAAAAGGACGCCTGGGACCCGGAAAATGCCATCGGAGGCCGAGCTCCAGTGAGCTCGTTTTTATTTTTTATTTTTCTGGAGCATGAAAAATTTCAAATTTATTTTTTGAACACACATGCACATGTATATTATGTATATGCAAAATTTCACAGTATTATACATTTACATGTGGCCTACAGGAAAAAGACAAATACACATTTTTAATGGGCCTTTTATTTTTGTTATTGGGCCAGAAATTTGTTATTTTTGTACAGCCTACAAATCACAACATTTTTCGACGAAATTTAACACGTTCTTGCGGAATACATATAAGTTTTCATGATATTTTTTTAGATTTTTTTAGAACTTTTAAATACGCTTTTTGATTTTTTCAAAATACCGAGCTCACTGGAGCTCGGCCTCCAAAAATCCGCACACGCCTGGGACCAGGCTAATCATCTTGCCTCGTTTTCCACCAGGCTAACTACGCTGTTTCGTTGTCCAGGCCATGCGTACTTCCTTTTTTCTGGACATCAACCAAACATGCTGCAGGAAATTCCAGGCAGCCCCCAGGCCAGGCGTCACCCGCTGTGGACACGAGCCAAACTGCCCCATAACGCCAAGAAAAAAAACACAGCACCTTCACCCTCTGGTTTATGTTTCTTTTTTTTTTGCATGGTTTTCATTAGGGTTTCTAGTTTTTCTGTTTTGTTCATAAATACTAATATTTTTTTAAAAAAATCGTACATAAATTTCAAAAAAAAAATCATGCCTTTCAAACTTGCTCAGAATGTCAAAACACGAACAGTTTTTTTATAAAAGAAAAAAATGTAAACATGGAGATTTTTTTTGAAAAACAGTAACAAATTTGGAATTCCAGAAAAAATAGAAAAATGTGGACAAAATTTGAATTCTGAAAAAATTTAAATTTATGAGAAATAGAATCAATAAACAGAATAAACAAAAAGTCAAAGAAGACAAAAAAATAAACAAGTGAGAAGATAAAAAAGAAAAAGAAAAAACACGGTTCACGACCTCCGAGAAGGTCCCAAAACCAGAAAAAAAATGGCTGGGAAGCCGAGGTTCCCAAAACCGAGAAAACATTTTTGCAAATTTCCTTAGTGATTTAAAAATAATAATTCAAATCCATGAATATTTTGTAAAAAAATGATGAACCTTTTGCAAATCCATGAGCTCTTAGACCGGGCCCACACGCGCCTGACGGGAGCAATGTCATCGCCTAGTTAGGCCAAGGCCTAAGCATTTTATTTTATTTTGTATTTTTTCATATCATTTCTTATTTTTGTTAATTCATTTTTCTCTTTTTTGAATACCAAAAAACATGTTTTAACTAAAAATTTAAACTAATGATTTTAAATTATTTTTCTATATTTTTTTATTAAATGCTTTTAAAAAAACACTTACTGTTTTCAATTGTGTCCCTTTGTATTTATTAGTTAGGGTCATTTCAAGGATGTCCAGAAAAACACCATGTTCAACGCAGATTATTCGGTAAGGTCAGAACGGTTCGTCTGAGAGCACGTTATTTTTCAATATATTTGAAATGGCCCCAATTTCTGCAGCAAAAAGAAGAAGAAATGGACCCATTTTTTCCATGGCCTTTCATGAGCAATTCAAGGCACCATGCCAAGTTGATTTGGTTTTCGACCAATTCTGCATTTTCTGGAGTTTTCTTAGTAAAAGAAGACCGATAAAATGGTCGAACATGTCGCAACTTGCATACGGTGTCGAAATTTGTTAAACCTAGCATGGTTGCCTCCCATGGGCATGCCCATCCGGGTGCACCCTCCATTGAACATGGTCTAGTTTTGAATGAATTTTCCACACCATATGCATGTTGTGTCACGTTCGGCCATTTATCAGCCAATTTTCTCCGAGAAAACTCTAGAAAGTGCAAGAATTATCGAAAACTTAAATAGCTTGACATGGTGCCTTGATTTGATCATAGAAAGAGGTGGGAAATATTAGGCCATTTGAAGGATGTTCAGAAACATTGTACCCTCAGGTAGAGTGTTCTAGCCAACCCGAACATCCTCCATTAAACATGGTCTAGTTTTGGACATTCTTAAAATGACCCCAACCTTTTCAAGCAGGTGGGCATGATCATGGTAGTCATCCATGCCAGGTTTGAACGATTCATGACACTGTATACAAGTTGTGACACGTCCGCCCATTTATCAGGCGTTTTTTTATGAAGAAAACTCTGAAAAATGTAAAACTTGTCGAAAACCAAAACAACTTGGCATGGTGCCTTGAATTGGCCATACAAGGCATGAAAAAAAAATTGATGCCATTTCAAGGATGTCGGAAAATGACGTGCTCTTAGGCGGAGCCATCTCGCCTACTCGAACATCTCTGTTAATCATGCTCTAAGCTTTTCTTTTTCCATCTTTTGTAGTGCGTCAAATATAACGCTAAAAAGAAAGGCTCTAGTTTTCCTTTTCAACCGGGCTGGTTTTTTCTTTGGTTTTTACATGGGTTTTATATTATTTTGTTTTTTCTGTTTCTTTTATTGATTTTGAAAAAAGTTCATCAAAAATTCAAAATAATTTTATCGATTTTAAAGAAAAGTTCATTGATTTAGAAGAAAATCACTGATTTAGAAACAAAGTTCGTCAATTTTATAAACAAGTTGAACAATTTTCAAAAGGAAATCGCCAATTTGCGAAATAGTTCACGGATTTTTAAAGAAAACTGATCAATTTTGAAAAAAAAAGTTCTCTGATTTGGAAGAAAAATTCTAGAATTTTAAATTTTGTCTTCATTTTCTAAAAAAATAACGAATTGTAAAAGTTCACGCATTTAAGAAACAAAAAAGAAAAGAAAAATACCAAACAGAAAATGTTGCGCTTTTCCAGTGTTCTATTTTAAGCATTAAAAAATATATGTAACACCCGATGTCAGGTTAGCTAGTTGGCTAGTGCGGCTGTGCTAATCCTAGGAGGACGTAGGTTCGAATCCTGCAGCAAGCACCATTTTATACACGAGTTAGAAGATTTTCAATGTGTAAAATACTGTGCTACTTACACATAAGTTATCAGGATATATGTACATCAACCTCCCCTGGTCAAAGTTATCATAGGGGATTGTACATGAGTTACCGGATCTATAGTTTGTATATTATCATGTTACTTGCACCTAAAAATCTGGGTGTGTTTCGGTAGCATTTTCTATAGATCAAAAATTACCACGATGTTTTTGCGTAACTCACCACGCCTATAGCACGTGTGCCCCTCATGACACTAAACATTATGTCACTTTCTCGTGGCACGCCATGTGTTGTGTTCATCCAAGAGGCCCACGCGCGAAGCGAGTGTATGTCTTTAACAATTTATTTTCCTTTGGTAAAAAAAGTTATCATCATGTTTATATTGCAAGCTATCGGTTATGCGGTGCTTATATTATCATGTTATTTACATGAAAATTATTGGGGATGTTTTGAACAATTTTTTCCTGGGAGAAAAAGTTATTATGGTGATTCTAGATAACTTATCAAGCCCGTGGTGCTTAAAATATCATGCTATTTACACAAAATTTATTAGGTGTATGTTTCAGCAAATTATCCCCCACGGGTCAGAAACTTATCATGGTGTTTAGTTATCGCAGTGCATATATTTTCATGCTATTTACACATAAAAATGCCAGGGGAGGGAGGTATACTACCGTGCTATTTATACAGAAGATATCGGAGTATCTTTTCAAAAAAAAAATCCCTACGATCAAAGTTACCATAGTGTTTCTACCTCAGTTATCAGATGTGCGCTGCGTATATTACCATTTATTTACACATAAATTATCGGGTATCTTTTCACATTTATCTTCCCCAATGGTTAAAGTTACCACGATGTTTGTATCTAAATTATCAGGTCTATAGCGTGAATGTTATCGTGCTATTTACAAAAATTATCGGGGGGCGGGTTCAACAAATTTATTCCCAATGATCAAAGTTACCATGATGCTTGAAACAAAAAAAAATTCAGTGCTAACATATTAAAGGCAAAAACACATCAAAAACAGTATTTCCCTTAGCTTGTTTAACAATCAGTGTCATAGGTGAGGTGGTTAGTTCCCTTTGTTGATTACCTGCAAACCAGAGATCAAATCCTAGTCCAAGCATTATTTTTGCCCGAAAATTGAGAAGTTGCATGGGGCCATAATTGACGATTACGAAAATTAGGAAGTCACGAGCGGGTGTGCCCGCGGGAAAGGAAAGAGATCGGGAGGCGTGCAGGAAAGGAAAGAAACCGGGAGGGAGGTCGGGGAGGACGTGCGGGAAAGGAAGAAGATCGGGAGGCGTGTGGCAGTTTCGCAATCTGGCACACAGTTGCCATATACATATTTCGTTATATAATTATCATTAGATACATCATTAAACATATATTTATATTATATTTATTTGATATTATTTATTGATACTTTCTCACTAAACTTGGTCAAACTAAACAAGGTTTGACTTTTAGAAAATCCTATGTGCACTACATTTTGAAACACAGAGAGTAGTTATATCAAATAATCATGGTACATAATAAAAGGAAACAAAACAATTTATCGTAGATTATGGGGACGAGCTATGTAATCTCAGCTTCGACCAGCTATGGTCACATTGTCATTTGCTGGATTTACTGTCTGAGAACTCAGTGACTGAAACTTGATTCACGTTTAATAATATGATTGTATGCATCATGTGATGTAGAGGCTGGGGTAATCCCCTTTTCAAAGAAAGAAAAATATGGAAACTTAATAAAGCGTGGAGAAAATCTAGGCTCTAATATGGTACGTGGTCAGTCGTATGTTAAGTATTTTGTTATTTTTTGCCAAAGCTTGAGAGCCGATGCACCTTTGTTTCTTCTCTTGCTAGTTCATCCACCATCTCTTGCTATTAAGTTCAGTCCAACCGTCTTGAAAAAAGTATATTACCATCGTTTTGATTTGAATACTATTTGATAGTGGTTTATTATGTTTGTTGTGACCTACCATGTTCAAAAACTTGCATTAGATTATTAAAATCATGTTAGTTAGCCTGAAACTAACTCGAGATATGCTTAAAATCATTACAAGCTGAGCACAAGCCACTCTCTACAACTCGACCTTGAGCTTCGCGCAGTTCAAGCTCGCTCAAATCTATACAATTACTAAGCTCCCATGATTTATACGCTCCTGGTGCATCGTGATTTTTGGGGTCGGTTGTGGCCCTATTTATTGGGCTGTGTTTCGGCCGTTACATGTATATGGGCCTACTCAGTGCTGAGTCGTAGTGATTCATGCGGCCTTTTTCCTTGTACGCGTAAGTGTGTGTGTATGCTCTTTTGGCGCTCTACTTCTCAATAGAGCGCTGATGGTCCAGGTTGTCAGCCTGCTATCGGGTGTGGTGGTGCGTCGCCACTAACAGCCACATATCGATTCCGTGTTTTTTTTCTTTGTGTTCTTTTTTATCAGTTCTTTAATTATTATTTTCTTTTTTTGGTTTCTGTGTGTTTCCTCTACTGTTTTTTTCTTTTCGTGGATTTTCTATTTATATTTTTTTGTTTATACAAATTCTACATTTTTAGATACACGTTAAATTTTTTAAAATACTTGTTTACAATTTGATAAATGTACATTGAATATTTTTAAAATACATGGTGAACATTTTGTAAACACACATTGAACATTTTTATTCAAATACTAAACTCAATGATTTGGAGCCTCCTGGTGCCTGGGCCGGACGGTCTCTGTAGGGCCCACTTGTAAGGGGGGGGTCGCTTATTGGGAATAACACATACATATATACTCATAAAGTGCCGGCCAATTTTGAGAAGGTTCTACAGGTATTTCTTGGGTATTTTTGTTCTTTTCTATGTTTTCTCTACCTATTTAAAAAAATATTTTTCCTGTTTTTCCTTTTCCTTGTTCTTGTTTTTTTCGCTTTTCACATTTTAATTCATGAACATTAAACAAAAATCTTGAAGGTTTTTTGGAATTCATGATGAATATATTTAAAGTTCATGAGCATTATTAAAGTCTATAGAATTTATTTAGTTTCTGAACCTTTTTCAAATTTGAGAACATTCTTCAAGATCCAAAATATTTTTAATATTCATGAACATTTTTATTTAAAAAGTTTGTTGTTTTTTAATTTGTGAAACTTTGCAAAAATAATTTTTTTAACATCTTTTGATTTAATAATTTTTCTGAAATAAATAAGTGGTAATAGGTTTTACTGAGCTAGCATTGGAGCGAATGGAAAAAAGAAATTGAGCGAGCGAGAGCTTGATGGCCTGGCCCATAAGTGAGTGTTATATCAGCAATTTCATCGTTTTGCCGTGGAATAGTAGCTCTCAAAAGGCTCACGCAACCTGCGCTGGCTGACACCAAGTTTGAGATGTGTAAGCACACCCAACCACCTACCGAACAAAAACGCTCTACTCTCAAAACAAAAACCATCTTCAACAGCAGGCCAACAAAATAAGCAAGAAAAAGCCAGCAGCCCAACACAATATCTAGATGAGAAAACAATGCCAAAACATAGCTAAAACTCAAACCAACACAGATAAACTAGAACAAAACAACCGACTGTAATAATGTGCTAAAGAAGAAGAGAATAGTTAATTCTACAGGTGAAAAATGGCGTAGCAAAGCGCGCGGTAGCCTCTAGTTTTAGTACAAGTTGAGATGAGCCTAGTCCAACTCACTCGAGATCGACTCATTTATAGCCCTAGCTACAGTGAGTGCTTCGATCAATGAAGGAGTTAGGCCTTACGCCCAAGCTGCGGCCCGGGCTACCTGGGCCTATCTTCGTTGTTGAACATGGTATATGAAAGATTGTGGATGTCGCCTAAAAGAGGAGGGTGAATAGGCGTTTTAAAATAAATACGGTTTAGTCTTGAACAAATGCGGAATAAAAATAGTGTTTAATTTGTCAAGCACAAAACCTAAAACAACTAGGCTCACCTATGTGCACTGACAACATATGCTAAGCAAGATAAACAACTAAGTGATAGCAAGATATATAACATGAAACACTATGGCTATCACAAAGTAAAAGTGCATAAGTAAAGGACTCGGGTAAGAGATAACCGAGGCACACGGAGACGACGATGTATACTGAAGTTCACACCCTTGCGGATGCTAATCTTAATTTGAAGCGGTGTGGAGGCACGATGCTCCCCAAAATGCCACCAGGGCCATTGTAATCTCCTCACGCCCTTGCACAATACAAGATACCGTGATTCCACTAAGGGACCCTTAAGGGCGGTCATCGAGCCCATACAATTGGCAACCCTTGGGGACGGTCACCGGAACCCGTTCAAATTGCTCGGGGCAATCTCCACAACTTTCACCTCCACGTATTACCGTGGAGAACTCAAACCGATGCACCAAATGCAATGGAAAGGGCACACAGAGTACCCAAGCCCTTCTCTCCAAACTCCCACCAAAGCAACTAATTCTAGGGAGGAATACGAGAGGAAGAACGAAGAAGAGAACACAAAGAACTCCAAGTCTAGATCCAAAGGGGTTACCCTCACGTAGAGGGGAAAGTGATTGATGGAAATGTGGATCGAGATATCCTCTCTATTTTCCCTCAAAAACTAGCAAGAATTATTAGAGGGATTGAGAGATAGCAAGATCGAAGAAGGTCAACAATGGGGGGCAAACATGAGCTCAAACGATCAGATCCATTGGGGAAGAAGACCTCCTTTTATAGGCGGGGAACAAATCCAACCATTATGTCTCAACCCGCACTAAAGCAGTACTATAGCTTAAGGCGGCAGTTCGAGCTGCAGTGTAAAAAGCAAGAGAAGAGCGGGAGCGGTACTACCGTCCACTTCGAGCGGTACTACCGCTAGAAGTCGCAGTTACAGAGGAAACACGATAGTGGTAGAGCCACGGAAGTAGGCAGTGGAAGTACTGCGTCAAGCGGTACTACCGCTGGGGCAGGAGCGGTACTACCGTACCTTATTGTCTCCCCACTACCGCCGATGCGAAAATGTCAACGCAGAACCAATGTAGTGCCCGCGGCACTGGAAGATAGAAGTACCGCTTCGGTGCTTCAAGCAAGTCCCAAGCAAAACAGATGGATGCAATACAACCAAAACTGCCATAACTTCTGCAAACAAACTCTGATTTTGATGAGCTCAAGCTTGATATAAAGCTAACGACTAGAGCTGTTAAATCACCATCAGTGTGAGATCTCCATCGGTGAAGAACCGACATAAACACCATCATCGAAAACATCATAGAAGATGCATACGCAATCCATTTTTGATGAACTCAAGCTTGCCAAGAAGATGACCAGAAGCACAAAAACTCACACAACGAAAAGCCAAACAAGAACTAAGAAAGATGATGCCAAGGATGTAATGGTTTGAGCTCTCTACGAATGATACAATCAAGCTACTCACTTGAGATCCCCCTTGATAGTACGACTATCAGTCCTATAACCCAGTCTCTCAACTAACACCATGAGACCGGTAAAATAGAAAACCTATCAAGGACAAACTTTTGCCTTGCGCATAGTCCACTTGAGATAGATCATGAGGATCTTGTCCTACTCAAGTTGGACCACCTTTGTTGCTTGCACTGGCTTGATGAAGACTAGTAGATTGCTCCCCCATACTCCACTATGGGTGAGCCACTCTTTGGCACATCTTGACAAGTCCATTATCACCACAGTGGACGACAAGCTTAAAGCATGATCTCTTCATGACGCTCCCCTTGAACTTGCACAACTCAACCTTGGTGATGATCACCAGTTGATGTCATCCTCCATGGGTTATATGATACCTTCCTTTTCGATGCATGCCCATGGAAACAAACCTAACCCCACAAAGAACTCTCACATGGACCATGCGTTAGTACACAAAGCATAATGGACAATGCTTACCATGACATGAGATTACTTGATCCCACTCGGCGCATCTTATATGCTTTGTGTGTTGAGTAACTTGATTCACTCTTTGACTTAGCCTTGATCAATGATGAGTGCTAATTTTTACACTCATTTCACCTTTGTTTAAACCGAGATATTCATTTAAAAGAGATATTCGCTCCGATATTGCTACTAATGACTAATGAATGCAAAGGATTCCAAAATTCCTCTCCTTGATGTGTTTCCACGGGAAATGGGCTAAAAAGGGAAGAAATCATGTGTGGGAATGGAATGGAATGGAAGGGAAATGGAGGAAGAAAGAATCAACAGGAAGCGTCTGCGTGAAGACAAAGCAAAAGACGGTGTTCCATACGGGTACACGCACCCGTATGAGCGTACGTTTGGCATGGATCTCAAGGCAGCTCATCCACATGTACAACTTTTATTAAAGGGACAATTAGTTTTATGCCCTTAGTTGTGTCCCACTTAGCTGTTTTACCCCTAATTTCCAAAAGCTACCGGTTCTGTCCAAGTCACTTTGCTCTTCTTATACTTTTGCCCTTTGACCGTTTGACCGTCAGTTTGAAAACTTCATAACTAATTCATACAAAATCAGAAAAATACAAATAAGATACCAAAATGTTTAGAAAATCATCATCTATATGTTAGTGTCATTTGCATTCATGAAAAAAGTGTTGGAAAGTGCACATATGAGTTTTAGCTCTTATGATACCACCATGAACAGTAAAATATAAAAAATTTCAAAAATAAACTTGGTGGCAAAGAATGACAAATCTTTTAAGTGCTTGCCAAGTTTCATCAGGGAATGACATTCATGGAAGTCGTGACAAAAAACAATCTATTTTGAAGTGTTGATTGTTTTTTGTCCACGACTTCCACGAATGTCATTCCTTGATGAAACTTGGCAAGCACTTTAAACATTTGTCATTCTTTGCCACCAAATTTTTTTATTTTTTTAGATTTTACTGTTCATGGTGGTATCATAAGAGCTAAAACTTGGATGGGCACTTTCTAACACTTTGTCATGAATGCAAATTACACTGACATATAGGTGATGTTTTTCCAAACATTTTGGTATCTTATTTGCATTTTTCTGATTTACTATGAATTAGTTATGAAGTTTTCAAGCTGGCGGTCAAATGGTCAAAGGGAAAAAGCATATGAGGAGCGAAGTGACTTGGACAGAACCGGTGGCTTTTGGAACTTAGGGATAAAACAGCCGAGTGGAACGCATCTAAGGGCATAAAACTAATTATCTCTTTATTAAAGGGACCCATCGAAATTTCAACAGAACGACAAGAACGGAAGCCAGAACATCATCATCTTCTTCATCCACAAACCCTAGCTGTCGCCATTTCCATCTCCATGGACATCTCCACCACCATAATGCTCTCTCATCTAGTTCATACTTGTAATTGTGCATTGCACAAGGCATCCATTGTAAGAAGATATAAAACGGAAGGCAATGTTACCGACAACAGGCTTAACAGTCATCAAATATTGCACTTCAAACTGTTATTATTGAAAATGAATAGAACGTCGGTGATGCTTAAACATCACACTGGATAAATGTGTAAAACTGAAATAAAGGGCATGTGTTAACTACACCAGGCATAACTGGAACCAAATATAGCCGTTCAAACTGGTATTGATGCAATTGAGCGCCACCATTTCGACTTGCACATAATGAACATCACATTGTGAATGACTGAAATAAACAAGGCATAAATGATCAGTATAACAACCAAATATAGCCATTGATAACTGGACAGAGTCTCACTGCAACCAACCTAACAAGCAAATACAGATAAACATGGCTTATGGTTGAAAACTGGACAAATGCTCACTACAACCAACCTAACAAGAAAATACAGATAAACAAGGCATCTGCTTGAAAACTAGACAAATGATCACTGCAACCAACTTAACAACCAAATACAGATAAACCAGACATTTGCTTGATAACTGGACAAATGCTCCCTGCAACCAACCTAACAACCAAATACAGATAAACAAGGCATATGCTCGATAACTGGACAAATGCTCGCTGCAACCAACCTAACAACCAAATATAGATAAACAAGGCATCTACTCACTATAAACAACAAAATATAGCCATTCGTGAAACTGAAGTGGAAAATTCATACTTAAGCATCACATAGCCCTATTGAACATTACATTTTTGCATAACTGAAATAATTAAACACGACACAGTTAAAACACCGCATGGAAAAAGCTACTACAACAAAGGGTACGGGTTGGCAAGCTAGAAAAGCTAAGATTTGCTGATAGGATGTTGCCTCACATGTCATGGATGGGATCCTTCCAGTTGGAAGAGCACAGAACCATGGTGCGCTCTTTGATGTCACAAATGGGTTGTTTCACCTTCGAAGAACCTTTGTGGGTGCCCTCCTTGTGGTCATGGTCGATGAGATTTGACTTGGCAATTGAGGATCCCAAGCCGCCACAGTAGAACGTGTCCTTCATAAATGAAAAAATGGGCTCGATGGCATACAAGGATCACAAATCCTTGACCGCGTAGCGAAGGAGATCAGCGGCAGGGCCGTCGAAGAGATCGACGGCGGTTGAACCAGAGGGGTTGGGGATGGACCACTTAACTTGTGACATGCCCCGCATGAAGCCGTCGCTTTCGATGAGCTTGATGTCGTAGCCAGCTTTCCCGAGATACGGTAATACGCTAGCCCGCTGATGTGAAGCCTCTATTATAACAAATAGTCAACATCTTCGCCGACTTCCACGGCCAGGTGTTGCTCCAGGATCGATAGGTCGGGGAGAACGGTGGCCACCTCGCCAACGTCCGCCGAAGAGGCCATGATAAACCTCTTCTTGGCCGAACGCTCATCGGGCTCCCCCGGATACATGGTCGAGCTTAGGCTGTGACATTTTGTAGTAGGGGATGTGGATATGGCCCGGAGGGACACCGCATGCCTTGTCAAACTCAAGGGAGTAGGGCAACGGTATGGGAATCGCTGGGTAACTTAAACTTCATTATCTAAGCTAGCAGGAAGGGGCAGACCGGCGGTGGTTGTCGGTGTCAAAACCGGCGGATCTCGGGTAGGGGGTCCCGAACTGTGCATCTAAGGTCGATGGTAACAGGAGACAAGGGACACGGTGTCTACCCAGGTTCGGGCCCTCTTAATGGAGGTAATACCCTATGTCCTGCTTGATTGATCTTGATGAGTATGAGGATTACAAGAGTTGATCTACCACGAGATCGTTGTAGCTAAACCCTAGAAGTCTAGCCTGTATGATTATGATTGCCTCACGGACTAAACCCTCCGGTTTATATAGACACCGGAGGGGCCTAGGGTTGTAGAGAGTCGGTTTACAAAGGAAGGAGTCTACATATCCGAACGCCAAGCTTTCCATCCACGCAAAGGAGAGTCCCATCCGGACACGGGAAGAAGTCTTCTATCTTGTATCTTCATGGCCCAATAGTCCGGCCCATGTCACACAGGCCGGACGTCCAAGGACCCCTTAATCCAGGACTCCCTCAGTAGCCCCTGAACCATGCTTCAATGACGATGTGTCTGGCGCGCAGATTGTCTTCGGCATTGCAAGGCGGGTTCCTCCTCCGAATACTCCAAAGCAGCCTTTGAACACAGAAAACGTGCCCGGCTCTGCAAAACAAGTACCACACACACACACGCAGAGAATACGATATTTCACGAGTCCAATCTACTAACAACTTTTGTAGCGTGACATCACGCCGCTGCCCGGTCATTATTTCGAACCGTTTTTAGCCTCCCGCTCCATGTTTCAAGATGCGGTTTTATTGGCATGTCTTGTCGAAGCAGAGATCGTGTCCCCTTATTGCGGGATTCTCATCAATACGGGCGTGGGTAATCCAACCGCGCCGTCTGCACGGCCCTTAGGGAATAGGCGAGTTTTAAGGCGAGTGGGGAGGCGCTTGATATTCGCAGCCTTTATAAAGGGATAAGGATTTCACCTTTTCACCCATGCCCTCTTCCTCTCTGCCCATCCATTCTCGAGCTCCAACGCCCAAGCTTCCATCCTCCCCTCCAAAAAAAGCACTCCATCCATGTTCAGATCTGGAGCGCAGGGCAAGTGGATGGTTTCCTCCGTCAAGGAGAAGGGCATCACCAAGCTTCGGAAGGCCGGGTACTTAACCCCGGAAATCGCCCACCGGATTCCAGCGACGGGGCAGATCATCCCCACCCTGGAGCCCCATGAGAGGGTGGTATTCATCCCCCACTTCGTCCGTGGATTGGGATTCCCTCTCCACCCATTCGTACGCGGACTCATGTTCTACTATGAGCTGGATTTCCACGATCTGGCCCCCAACTCCTTCCTCAACATCTTGGCATTTATTGTCGTCTGCGAGGCCTTCCTCCGCATCCCACCCCACTTTGGATTGTGGTTAAAGGTCTTCAATGTGAAGCCGAAGGTGGTGGGCGGTCAACACGCAGAGTGCGGAGGCGCCATGGTGAGCAAGATGCCCAACGTCTCATGGCCCAAAGGTTCCTTCATGGAAACCGTCAAAGGGTGGCAATAGCAATGGTTCTACGTCACAGAGCCTCGTGACGCCACCTGGGCCGCGACTCCCGAATTCCAGTCCGGCACCCCGATGCAGCTTACCTCCTAGCTGGAGAAGGGCTTGGACTGGTCTTCGTCGGATGAGCTGACAGCGCTTCAGAATCGCATCAGGATCATGGTAGACAAGAACATCAAGCTTGTCAATGTGATCCAGGTGATGCTTGTTCACCGGATCCTTCCGTGCCAATGCCGGGCTTGCCATTTGTGGGAGTTCGATCTGGCCGAGCACCAGACCTTGCAATAGTTCTTCGGCAGAATGCACGAAGACATCTGGAAGGTGCTCTTTAAGGCCAACGAAACGTGGCCGGCAATGACTGAGGACCGTGGGCACGACCTGGCCCATCCCGCCAGTTCGGTAAGTTTTTTGCATTTCAAGGTGTATCCTTTACTTGCATACTAAATGAAGACGCCTAAGCTTCCCTATTTGTTTGCTCAGGGCTGGACAAAGAAGGCGGAGCGGATCCAGTGTCCGGCTCCGCTGCCCGAAGACCCAGCAATCCCTCTTCTGACGAAGATGCTGGTTTTGGCGCCCTACCAAGCGCCGGAGAAGAAGGCCAAGAAGAAGGCCAAGAAGAAGGCCAAGGAGACCAGGAGTGGTCTCCGTCGTAAGGGCACTTCGGACGTGACGTCTGAAGATGTCGAGACCCACTCCTCCCACACCAATGACGAGGAGGAGGAGGAGGAAAGCAACTCTCCCCTGGAGGGGGGAGGAAGAAAAGGGCGGCCTCCACGCATCTGGAGGCAGAGGCGTCCAAGAAAGGGAAGGCCTCCTCCGCGGATAACTTCGCGTGGGACATTGACATCAGCTTCGAGTGGCGCCCCAGGGATAAGCCCCTGGCCGAATCGTAAGTACTCAAAGATGCACACAAATATCCAACTCCTTTACTTCATGGTTTTAACATGTTGAATTATGCGCTGCAGTCCAGCTCGTTTCGACCTCCAGCGATCCTCATATTCGGGGAATTCGCTGGATCCGAAGGTGATGGACATCGGGTCCCTTCTGGCAGCCTCTTCTCCTAAGGCCATGGATGACACCGAGGTGCTGTCCCGAAGGACCCCCCCATCTCCCTATGGAGAGACGCAGGAGGCCATCATGGTGGCGCTAGAGGGTGAATCCTCGGCCGCTGGACACATGAGGTGGCAAATCCCCATGGAGACTGGCGATGGGGGCCATATCCAATTCGTCCCCTAGCCGAATAGAATTCCGGAGACCTATACGGCTCCGTAATCCGGCAAGCAGCCTCCTTCGAAAGAAGGAGGTATGCCGATTCCACTAGTGACCTCTATCCATCCAGAGGCACCGGATACTCTACTGGAAGCGCTGTGAAGTGCTTCCATTGTTGAGGAACACCGTACCCTCATGGGTACGGTGGTTGAGAGGATTCAATCCGCGAAGAGCAGACTGACCGAAGCCTGCACAAGCCTTCTAACAGGATTTGAGGTATGGAACGCAATTTGTGTAAAAGAAATGACATAGTATAGACAGTAGCCCCTGAGACACTGTCCGGTGTTTGGAAAGAGAAACCGGACAGAGGATCAACTAATTTTCGCAGGAGACTAACCATACATGTCTATGTGAATAAGCAAGCGTCTTTGCTGGCTACAACCTCTCATGCTGCTGAGGTCTCCGGACTGAAGTAGAGTCTGGAGTGGACCGAGGAAGAGCTCAGCCGCATGAAAAAACAGTTGGAGAACCATCAAGGTATGAAATGACCTTGTGTAGATTCAGAAAGGATGAATGGTTTGTGTTGACCATAGTGCCATTATATTTTGTAGGAGCAGCGCCCGAGGTGGAGACCCTCAAGGAGGCGCTGGCCGAAGCCCAGGAGAGAGCGGCAAAGGAACAAGCCGCTCGTGAGAAACATGATACCAGGGTTGGTGAGGTCTAGCAGGAGCTCCAGGACGCTGTGAAGAAATGCGAGTCCTTGGAGCGCAACATTGCGGATCAAGAGTCCGAACTTGCCAAGGCCCACCAAAGCGCACACGATGCCCGAGTTGAAGCCCAGGGCGCCCTCCAGGAAATCTACGAGGCCAGCAAAATTGCGGCGGGTAAGGCCTTCATTATGCAGAGCAAGTATGTGAAGAAAAAGTTCCTCTTACTGACCCAGATTTGGAGTTATCTAGGGGCGTTTGCGGATCTGCCACGCAGTGTTGCCGATGCTGCGGAATTCTTCCGAGCCGAAGAGGGGAGCTCAACAGAGAAGCTGTTCTGGTTGCAATACCTTGCGTCAGAGCATCCGGTGCCCTTTAGCGATCAGCTGAAACGGCTGACCAAACTGCATAGGGTGGCCGAACTGGTCATGAAGGATTTGATAATCCGTCTGTGGCCTGTCGACGCCATACCTAGTAGCTACTTCAGGCTCGTGAAGCGGCTGGTCGGTGCCTGCCCTCGGCTTGATGCCATCAAGCGGTCGGTCTGCATTGAAGGTGCACGGATGGCCTTTGCCCGTGTCAAGGTGCAGTCGGCGAAGATGGACGTTGTCAAGCTCGCCACCGAGGGACCGCCCGCGGGCAAGGAGCACCGCATGCTCGAGCGGTATTTTGATGATATCCTGAAGGGATCCCGCATTGTAGAGGGCCAGTGTTCAAAAGACGTTATCTTTGAATGAAGTCATTCATGTTATCCCTTCCTGTATTATGAAACAAAGTCTTATGTAATATAATGTTGGATGTTTGAAAATTTTACCTCATGTGTGACCGTTTTGTTAAATCTGAGAGTTGGCCAGTCGTCGGCTTTAGCCCCCACGTAGGTAGTACGGGGGTGTTCGGGATGAATCTAAACACTCTTGATCCAAGAGTTTGGTCCTTGAAGGAGGTGTTTAGCGCAACAAACCAGGCAATCGAACTATGTGGCTTTATCACCCTCACTTAGCCATAGGAGTTTGACAATAGAAACGTAGGCGCAACCCCTAGTTAGTATTTAATCTGGACTTGGGTGCTGTAGACACCTGATCGGGTAGAGGCCGATTCGTCGCATAATGCGGAAAAAATCGCAAAAGATTTTTAAGCTTCGAATAGCTGAGCAGCTCTCGTCGTATCATGACAGTCAGTTTTTGGCTTTCTCTACTGAGGTGTTTACTTGGATAAACCAGAAACACAATCGCAGTAGTGCTCCCTTTATTACCCTAGCCGATAGGACGAAACGTAAGGTAGCAAGCACAGGAGCCGGGAAACCCAACTATTGACCAAAGACATGATTCAGAGCCAATGCATATAATGCTAAAATTTGGGGCGCCGAACTGTACTGTAAAAAGTGTTCGGACTTTGTTGCCGTAGTATGGAGCACAATGAAGCCCCTGGAGAATTAAAGCATACCAAAGTGTACAGGTGCAATCGATAAGAATAGCGAAATAAAATGGAGGAGTGAGCTAGTGCCACATAAACTGGGCCGCAAACTGTTTCCATTATAATTTGGTTAATATGTCAAAGCGTATTTGTATAAATAGTGCGATAAGCAACCTGACTATTTAACATGCCAAGACCAAGGGGGAGCTGCGTGCGGGTCCCGAAAATAGGTAGAATGATCGTCAAGAGGAACATCTAGAGATTCCCCCACACTTCTTGTACCGTGTGCCGCCTTGGTGTATCCATCCTTCTAAAGGACCGATTATCAGGCCGTCGGGAGGGGCCTGTGAAATAAAAGACTACAAAATGGTAAAAAGGAAAAGGAGAAGTATGTGTGGGAGCTGTATGGTGGACCACAATCAAGTTACGCCTCTGTCTATGCCCATGGTATTTTGAGTGCGTAGTTATGTACACGTGGTACGTACGTCGCCATTTGGTCGGTACTGAGATGGAGGCCGAATTGCTAGTCGAGCTCCTGACGGGCTGGACTGTCCTGCTGCAGAGTAGTCCGGACTCGTTTGACAGAGTCTGGCAGCCTGGCCACCGAATTAAGGTTCTGCTTGATAAGGCCGCTTTGTACTTCTGCTGCTAGGGCCGCGTTGTGCTCCTCAGTATGGAGGGAGCGCTCCGTGTTTCCATTGACTATTATGACGCCGCGTGGTCTGGGCATCTTAAGTTTGAGATAAGCATAGTGTGGCACCGCATTGAATCGAGTGAATGTAGTTCGTCCGAGCAGTGCGTGATAGCCACTCGGAAGGGGACGATGTCGAAGATCAATTCTTCGCTTCGGAAGTTGTCGAGGGATCCAAAGATAACTTCCAATGTGATTGAACCCGTGCAACGGGCCTCTACACTTGGTATTACTCCTTTAAAGGTAGTTTTTGTGGGCTTGACCCTTGATGGGTCGATTCCCATTTTACGGACTGTGTCCTGATAGAGCAGGTTGAGGCTGTTGCCACTGTCCATGAGGACTCGCGTGAGGTGAAATCCATCAATAATTGGGTCAAGGACCAGTGCGGCTGAACCGCCGTGACGGATACTGGTCGGATGGTCCCTGCGGTCGAAGGTGATCGGGCAGGACGACCATGGGTTGAATTTTGGGGCGACTGGCTCTATCGCATAGACATCCCTGAGCGCACGTTTGCGCTCCCTCTTGGGGATGTGGGTAACTGATGTCTACTACACAACCTTCTTCTTGTAGACGTTGTTGGGCCTCCAAGTGCAGAGGTTTGTAGGACAGTAGCAAATTTCCCTCAAGTGGATGACCTAAGGTTTATCAATCCGTAGGAGGCGTAGGATGAAGATGGTCTCTCTCAAGCAACCCTGCAACCAAATAACAAAGAGTCTCTTGTGTCCCCAACACACCCAATACAATGGTAAATTGTATAGGTGCACTAGTTCGGCGAAGAGATGGTGATACAAGTGGTATATGGATGGTAGATAAAGGTATTTGTAATCTGAAATTATAAAAACAGCAAGGTAACTAATGATAAAAGTGAGCGTAAACGGTATTGCAATGTGTTGAAACAAGGCCTAGGGTTCATACTTTCGCTAGTGTAAGTTCCCTCAACAATACTAACATAATTGGATCACATAACTATCCCTCAACATGCAACAAAGAGTCACTCCAAAGTCACTAATAGCGGAGAACAAACGAAGAGATTATGGTAGGGTACGAAACCACCTCAAAGTTATTCTTTCCAATCAATCCGTTGGGCTATTCCTATAAGTGTCACAAACAGCCCTAGAGTTCATACTAGAATAACACCTTAAGACACAAATCAACCAAAACCCTAATGTCAGCTAGATACTCCAATGTCACCTCAAGTATCCGTGGGTATGATTATACGATATGCGTCACACAATCTCAGATTCATCTATTCAACCCACACAAAGGACCTCAAAGAGTGCCCCAAAGTTCCTACCGGAGAATCACGACGAAAACGTGTGCCAACCCCTATGCATAGGTCCATGGGCGGAACCCGCAAGTTGATCACCAAAACATACATCAAGTGAATCACGTGATATCCCATTGTCACCATAGATATCCACGACAAGACATACATCAAGTGTTCTCAAATCTTTAAAGACTCAATCCGATAAGATTACTTCAAAGGGGAAACTCAATTCATTACAAGAGAGAAGAGGGGGAGGAGAAACATAGGATCCAACTATAATAGCAAAGCTTGCGATACATCAAGATCGTATCAAATCAAGAACACGAGAGAGAGAGAGATCAAACACATAGCTACAGGTACATACCCTCAGCCCCGAGGGAGAACTACTCCCTCCTCGTCATGGAGAGCACCGGGATGATGAAGATGGCCACCGGAGAGGGATTGGCCCCTCCGGCAGGGTGCCGGAACGGGTCTAGATTGGCTTTCGGTGGCTACGGAGGCTTCTGGCGACAGAACTCCCGATCTATTGTTCGTTTTGGAAGTTTTAGGGTACGGCGATATATATGGGTGCAGGAAGTACATCGGAGGAGCCACGGGGGCCCCACGAGGCAGGGGGCGCGCCCTGGGGGGGGCCACCCTCGTGAGCACCTCCCGTATCTCCTGACGTGGAGTCCAAGTCTATCCGGTGGCTTTCGTTCCAAAAATAACTTCTCCAGTTGATTTCGTTCCGTTTCGACTCCGTTTGATATTCCTTTTCTTCGAAACACTGAAATAAGCATAAAACAACAAATCTGGGCTGGGCCTCCGGTTAATAGGTTAGTCCCAAAAGTAATATAAAAGTGGATAATAAAGCCCAATATTGCCCAAAACAGTAGATAATATAGCATGGAGCAATAAAAAATTATAGATACGTTGGAGACGTATCAGCATCCCCAAGCTTAATTCCTGCTCGTCCTCGACTAGGTAAATGATAAAAACAGAATTTTTGATGCGGAGTGCTACTTGGCATAATTTTAATGTAATTCTTCTTAATTGTGGCATGAATATTCAGATCCATAAGATTCAAGACAAAATTTTAATATTGACATAAAAATAATAATAATACTTCAAGCATACTAACTAAGCAATTATTTCTTCTCAAAATAACATGGCCAAAGAAAGCTATCCCTACAAAATCATATAGTCTGGCTATGCTCTATCTTCACCACACAAAATATTTAAATCATGCACAACCCCGATGACAAGCCAAGCAATTGTTTCATACTTTTGATGTTCTCAAACTTTTCAATCTTCACGCAATACATGAGCGTGAGCCATGGACATAGCACTATAGGTGGAATAGAATGGTGGTTGTGGAGAAGACAAAAACGGAGAAGATAGTCTCACATCAACTAGGCGTATCAACGGGCTATGGAGATGCCCATCAATAGATATCAATGTGAGTGAGTAGGGATTGCCATGCAACGGATGCACTAGAGCTATAAGTGTATGAAAGCTCAACAAAAGAAACTAGTGGGTGTGCATCCAACTCGCTTGCTCACGAAGACCTAGGGCATTTTGAGGAAGCCCATCATTGGAATATACAAGCCAAGTTCTATAATGAAAGATTCCCACTAGTATATGAAAGTGACAACATAGGAGACTCTCTATCATGAAGATCATGATGCTACTTTGAAGCACAAGTGTGGTAAAAGGATAGTAGCATTGCCCCTTCTCTCTTTTTCTCTCATTTTTTTTATTTTTTTATTTTTTATTTGGGCCTTCTCTTTTTTTATGGCCTCTTTTTTTATTTGGGCTTCTTTGGTCTCTTTTTTTATTTTTCGTTCGGAGTCTCATCCCGACTTGTGGGGGAATCATAGTCTCCATCATCCTTTCCTCACTGGGACAATGCTCTAATAATGATGATCATCACACTTTTATTTACTTACAACTCAAGAATTACAACTCAATACTTAGAACAAGATATGACTCTATATGAATGCCTCCGGCGGTGTACCGGGATGTGCAATGATGCATGAGTGACGTGTATGCAAGAATTATGAATGGTGGCTTTGCCACAAATATGATGTCAACTACATGATCGTGCAAAGAAATATGACAATGATGAAGCGTGTCATAATAAACGGAATGGTGGAAAGTTGCATGGTAATATATCTCGGAATTGCTATGGGAATGCCATAATAGGTAGGTATGGTGGCTGTTTTGAGGAAGGTATATGGTGGGTTTATGGTACCGGCGAAAGTTGCGCGGTACTAGAGAGGCTAGCAATGGTGGAAGGGTGAGAGTGCATATAATCCATGGACTCAACATTAGTCATAAAGAACTCACATACATATTGCAAAAATCTATTAGTTATCGAAACAAAGTACTACGCGCATGCTCCTAGGGGGATAGATTGGTAGGAAAAGACCATCGCTCGTCCCCGACCGCCACTCATAAGGAAGGCAATCAATAAATAAATCATGCTCCGACTTCATCACATAACGGTTCACCATACGTGCATGCTACGGGAATCCCAAACTTCAACACAAGTATTTCTCAAATTCACAACTACTCAACTAGCGTGACTCTAATATCACCATCTCCACATCTCAAAACAATTATCAAGTATCAAACTTCTCATAGTATTCAATGCACTTCTATGAAAGTTTTTATATTAAAGCAAATTTCCATGTTGTTCTAAAGGACTCTCAAAATAATATAAGTGAATCATGAGAGATCAATTATTTCTATAAAATAAAACCACCGCCGTGCTCTAAAAGATATAAGTGAAGCACTAGAGCAAAAACTATATAGCTCAAAAGATATAAGTGAAGCACATAGAGTATTCTAATAAATTTCAAATTATGTGAGTCTCTCTCAAAAGGTGTGTACAGCAAGGATGATTGTGGTAAACTAAAAATCAAAGACTCAAATCATACAATACGCTACAAGCAAAACACATATCATGTGGTGAACAAAAATATAGTTCCAAGTAAAGTTACCGATAGACAAAGACGAAAGAGGGGATGCCTTCCGGGGCATCCCCAAGCTTAGGCTTTTTGGTGTCCTTGAATTTTACCTTGGGGTGCCATGGGCATCCCCAAGCTTAGGCTCTTACCACTCCTTGTTCCATAATCCATCAAATCTTTACCCAGAACTTGAAAACTTCACAACACAAAACTCAAAATAGAAAATCTCGTGAGCTCCGTTAGCGAAAGAAAACAAAACACCACTTCAAGGTACTGTAATGAACTCATTATTTATTTATATTGGTGTTAAACCTACTGTATTCCACCGGAGAGCACCAAAATAAGACTCAAAATAATATAAGTGAATCTTTAAAGACTCAATCCGATAAGATTACTTCAAAGGGGAAACTCAATTCATTACAAGAGAGAAGAGGGGGAGGAGAAACATAGGATCCAACTATAATAGCAAAGCTCGCGATACATCAAGATCGTATCAAATCAAGAACACGAGAGAGGGAGAGATCAATCACATAGCTACAGGTACATACCCTCAGCCCCGAGGGAGAACTACTCCCTCCTCATCATGGAGAGCACCGGGATGATGAAGATGGCCACCGGAGAGGGATTGCCCCCTCAGGTAGGGTGCCGGAACGGGTCTAGATTGGCTTTCGGTGGCTACGGAGGCTTCTGGCGACAGAACTCCCGATCTATTGTTTGTTTTGGAAGTTTTAGGGTACGACGATATATATGGGTGCAGGAAGTACGTCGGAGGAGCCACGGGGGCCCCACGAGGCAGGGGGGCGCGCCCTAGGGGGGGCGCCCCCACCCTCGTGAGCACCTCCCATATCTCCTGACGTGGAGTCCAAGTCTATCCGGTGGCTTTCGTTCCGAAAATAACTTCTCCAGTTGATTTCGTTCCGTTTCGACTCCGTTTGATATTCCTTTTCTTTGAAACACTGAAATAGGCATAAAACAGCAAATCTGGGCTGGGCCTCCGGTTAATAGGTTAGTCCCAAAAGTAATATAAAAGTGGATAATAAAGCCCAATATTGCCCAAAACAGTAGATAATATAGCATGGAGCAATGCAAAATTATAGATACGTTGGAGACGTATTAGTAACGTATATCAGGTTCACCGTTTTAACCTGGGGGGAAACTTCTTCTGTCCCCCTGTGTTCGGTGGACGGGGCTTGTCGTCGTCATTCTCACTTTGCGACTCCTTCTTCTTGTCTTCGGCATTTAACTTGCCGGCCTCTTTAAAGACCCAACAACTCCGGTGGGTATGATTGGCTGGTTTATCAGGGGCGCCGTGTATCTGACATGGGTGATCGAGGATGCGGTCCAAACTGGAAGAGCCTAGGTTGTTCCTTTTATATGGCTTCTTTCGCTGACCGGACTTGGAGCCACTGAATCCGGTGTTGATCGCCGTGTCATCAGTATTGTCACCATTGTTTCGACGCTTATGCCTGTTGCATCAGGGCTTGCCGTTGCTATTCTTGGCTTCGGAAGTGTCAGGTTCGCTTGCATTATTATTGCTACGGGCTAGCCAACTATCTTCGCCCGCACAAAAGCGGGTCATAAGTGTCATGAGGGCCGCCATGGACTTCGGCTTTTCTTGGCCAAGGTGTCGGGTGAGCCATTCGTCACGGATGCTATCCTTAAAGGCCGCTAGGGCTTTGGCCTCTGGGCAGTCGACGATCTGGTTCTTTTTAGTTAAGAACCTTGTCCAGAATTTCCTGGCCGACTCTCCGGGCTGTTGAACTATGTGACTTAAGTCATCGGCATCCGGAGGTCTGACGTATGTGCCTTGGAAGTTGTCGCGGAAGGCGTCTTCTAGGTCCTCCCAGCTGCCAATAGAGTTTTCAGGCAGGTTGTTCAACTAGTGCCGAGCTGGTCCCTTGAGTTTTAGTGGGAGGTATTTGATGGCATGAAGATCATCACCGCGGGCCATATGAATATGGAGAAGAAAGTCCTCAATCCATATCGCGGGATATGTTGTTCCATCGTATGATTCGATATTCACGGGTTTTAACCCTTCGGGGAATTCATGTTCCATTACTTCATCAGTGAAGCAGAGGGGGTGTGCGGCGCCTCTATATCGGGCCAGGTCGCGACGTAGTTCGGATGGAGTCCGTCTGTGGCTTTCGGCCCGGACATGATTATTTTTGTCGTGTTCGGCTTGATAGCCGTCGTCGCACGTCAGGGCACGCCCCCGCGATCAGTAGATCGATCTAGCTGGACCTGCTTTATTCTTTAGGTCCTGCCGCAGGTCATATGTGTATCCCCGAGCTGTTGTGTCTCTACCTTTACAGCGAGATAGTATTGGCCGGTGTTCGGCTTGAGTTGCTGTTTTGTCCCGGCCACATGGTGGTCGGTCGGCCACATTAGGCGCCGCCGGTACGGGCTCAAGTGCCTCGTCGTCGAAATGAGGTAGCATTTTACGCTTTGGGTAACTTTTGGTTGGGCGCACGAGGCCGTACTCCTCGGCTGCTAGGACATTAGTCCATCTGTCGTTGAGTAGATCTTGATCAGCTTGAAGCTGCTGCTATTTCTTTTTCAGGCTCCTTGCAGTGGCTATTAGCCGTTGCTTAAAGCGCTCCTGGTCGAGAGGTTCCTCAGGCACGATAAAGTCTTCGTCGCCGAGGCTCACCTTATCCTCGGAGGGTGGAAGGTAATTACTGTCCTCCGAGTCTTCGTTTGCGGCGTGTTCATCAGGGCTAACTTGTCCATCCTCCCGATCGTCTTGTTCAGAGTTTGGCTCGACGGGGTTTTCTTGGTCTTCGGCATCACCCGGAGTAGTATTGTCTCTCGTGCCGGTATTGCTATCTTTGCTGCAGCGTGACTTAGAGCGGCGCCATCGGTGTTTTGGTTGTATCTCGGGAGGTTTATCCTCTACTGGATTTTTCCCATTATCACTGTCACCCTCCTTGGCCGTCCAGCATCCGGTAAACAACGGGTTTTTGTCCTGCTCCTCTCCGGCATCGTCGTCCATACCGTTGATGTTTTCGGAGCCGTAGTCGATCATGTTAGTTAAGTCCTCGACAGTGGCTATGAAGTGGGTGGTGGGTGGGACGTAAAATTCCCCACTCTCAGCCCCTAGTCCGGGCTGGGCGTAGTTCGGAGTTGCTCCTCCGTAATGACGAGGGATCACATCAAGTCTAGAGCCTCGCTTAAAGGCGAGGTTTGGCCAGGGAGAAGAGAATCCGTGGAGCACGCTGGGAAGGGGATTCCTCGGCCGAGCTCACGCGAAGCTGACTTCGAGAGTTCGGAGCCAGTGTTTGGGGAAGAGTCAAGCTTTGTGATGGTTGCCAATGACGCTGCTTCCTCCGGCTCTCCCGTACTAGGCTTAATGGCCACAAATAGTTCGACGGGTTTAGAAATCCCGTCTTTGGACCTGGCGATGCGCTCCGGGGCCAGAGCGGAGGTTGGGGTCGTGAATCCTTGGAAGCTCAAGTCTCCTCGGATGTCAGCGACATAATCCAAGTTTCCAAAACTAATATTTTGACCTAAGGCATAGCTGTCAATCTGCTCTAGATGGCCAATCGAGTTGGCCCGCAGTGCGAAGCCGCCGAACACAAAGATCTGACCGGGGAGGAAAATCTCCCCCAGGGCAGCATTGTTGTAGATGATTGATGGAGCCATCGAACCTTCTGGTGACGATGCAGCGAAACTATCAATGAAAGCACCAATGTCGGTGTAAAAACCAACGGATCTCGGGTAGGGGGTCCCGAACTGTGCGTCTAAGGTCGATGGTAACAGGAGACAAGGGACACGGTGTTTACCCAGGTTCGGGCCCTCTTAATGGAGGTAATACCCTATGTCCTGCTTGATTGATCTTGATGAGTATGAGGATTACAAGAGTTGATCTACCACGAGATCGTTGTAGCTAAACCCTAGAAGTCTAGCCTGTATGATTATGACTGCCTCTACAGACCAAACCCTACGGTTTATATAGACACCGGAGGGGCCTAGGGTTGTACAAAGTCGGTCTACAAAGGAAGGAATCTACATATCCGAACGCCAAGCTTGCCATCCACGCAAAGGAGAGTCCCATACGGACACGGGAAGAAGTCTTCTGTCTTGTATCTTCATGGCCCAATAGCCTGGCCCATGTCACACAGGTCGGGCGTCCGAGGACCCCTTAATCCAGGACTCCCATAGCGGTGGCGAGCTAGGGTTCGAGGGGGGAAGGGGGGTCTGGTGGGGGACTGTGGAGGGGGCGGGGTAGGCGGGGTGGTGTTTGAGGATACACCACGACTACTGAAAATTATAGTAATGGTGGGTGGAGATGGTGGTGGATGAGAAAGGGTGACGGTTCAAATGCCTCGGCTACTGTAATTTTACTATAAGGTCGGTGCTGGAGGAGTGGGGGCGATGGTTGAAGTACATCAGCTATAAAATTTGGGTAAAGGAATTGATGCGGGGCTGGAGTACCCAAGATCACACACGGTCCAATAATAATATGCGTGTATGATAATAAGGAAAAGCGGCAGAACCGCCAATTTTTGCAACACTCAAGGCAGGTAGTTTGTCTTTAGATTTCTAGCTAGCTGGTCTATCGCACATGGTTCATCCTAATTTTTAGACTTAGACGCGGAATTCAATCTAAATAAACTACCCGCCTTTAGCTTGCACGTGTGGTGATTTTACAGCGCACTAGCAACACACATGGTTAAGCCAATACCTCCACCTTTGCTCGCTCTCACGCAATCGTGGTGATTCATAGCACACTTGTATCACACACGGTTAAGCCAGTACACCCGTGTTCATTGAGCGTCATCCGAGTCTTTGCAACAAAAAAACAGTAGAGAGGGTCAGAAGACATCCACACCAGCATGTGGCCCAAATAAATATGAGTGAAAAGGGTGGTCTGTGATGTTCAAAATTCTAATGCACAACTTTGACCGCGCGGGCTCACGGTTGGGCGCGTTGTCGAAGATCGATGAGAGGTGCCAGAAGTTAAGAACCACCTGGAAGTGGCCAAATATATGTAGGAATATAGGGTGTGATGTTTAAAACTTTAAATACACAATGCACAACTTTGGTGGCACCTACCTTGCAAACCCGAAAGCACCCATTGGATATATCTATAATGACATAATGTCGTAGCTACCTAGCTAGGGTGCTTGCCCCACCTCGCACTTCGTGTCAGCGGGGCGGATGCACATAATGATACATTGGTCATACATGCATGTCGCCATGACCTACCATAAGACAGACGAGTGAATCTATCGCTTGGTCAAATGACAACTATTGTTATTGATAAAAAATGGATAGAATATATATAAACCACTTGGGACAAAAGATTGAGCCATCATAAAAAATCGCACGAGAGGGACCACAAAACCAGCACGACCTGCATGCAGCCCAAAATGATGTACGTTGGAAGGGGTGATGTGTGTTTTCAATATCGATTAATGTACAATTTATATGTGGCGCCTGCCTCTCGATACAGACAACAACCATGAAAGCCAGGTAGTTAAGTATGAGATACGCAGGGTACGGTGTCGGTCGAACCCAGCAATCCGAGCGTGTGGGAGGGAATCCTGACAACGCCTGAGCTCGAGCTTTGTTTGAATGACATGTGATGATGACCGGCCCTAACACGAACTAGGAGGAATACATTCATGGCCAACACATACCCCTCGTTATCAGTAAAAGGGATGATATATACACTCGGGGAGCCCACATCTATGCGTGTCATCACAAAAAACCGCACAAGGGAGACGTGGTCGATCAGAAGCCCCCCTATACACTACATGCGTCCCGAAAATATGTATGGGTGGTGTGTGATGTGTTCAAATCCCTAATGTACAACTTCGATGGGGCACCAACTACATTACAAAACGAACATCGTACCCGACCCCAAGCCAGGTTCAATACGTATAATGTCGGTTCCCCAACTTCGAGGGGGGGGGGCTGTCGTCCAACGCATGTGCTCAAACTTTATTTGGTCTAACATGGCGCACATAGCAATAGGAAACCATCATGGTCAAACCCATGTTGGGTCAAAGGGATAGATTGTGTGGCCCCCTCGTTATCGGTCAAGGATGATATATATATATATATATATATATACCTCGGGGAGCCCACAGATATGTGCGGCGTCTATAAACCGCACAAGGGAGACATGCTCGATCAGAACACCCGGCCCCCTATACCTTACATGCGGCACAAAAAAATGTATGGGTCTGGTGTGTGATTTGTTCAAATCCCAAAAGCACAAGTTAAATGGGCACCAACTACATCAGTAACATTACAAACTGAACATCATACCCTCGTGACCAGGTTAAATACGTACGATGTCGGGAACGCAACTTCAAGGCGGGTGGGGGGGGGGTAGGGGCACGCATGTGCTAAAACTTGATTTCTCTAACATAGCACACAGAGCAAAGAGTAAACCCTTCTCGTGCGTTGGGTCAAAGGGATAATTTGTGTGGGCCTATAGATGTCGTCCATTCTTTGATTTTTCAGAACAAAAAAAATAACCAATAAAAAGCATATTCTACAAATTAGCAAAACAAGGGTCCCAAGGTTTATATAATCGTCATGACAAGTCACTATAGACACATTTACATGATAAATGTCTATAATGACCGTATCATAGCATTTAAATGAAGCTTGAGACATGCAACTTCCCACCGGGTCACCCATCCTTAGACTACTCCAGCCCGAGCATGCTTAACTTCTACGTTCTATTCGTCTAGGCTAGCGGATGGAAGCCGCCCCTTGCTGATAGGAATTGCCTCCTTGCCTTTAAGGCGTTTCACGCTGGTCACTCTATGGGACCTACTCCCTACTATCACACATGTTTGTGCTTTTAGAAACTGTGTGCAATATTTACATGGTCGGTGTGTCGCCGCCTAGCCTTCTATGAGCACTAACACTGGCAGCGGGAAACCAATGGGAGAAGAGGCGGGAAACCGATGGGAGGAGTGGCAGGAAACGGTAGCATGTTTGGATATATAACAACATTAATATGGAAAACTTAGTAGAGAAGGAAGCGCGAGCTAGCACGACGCATGCACACAGTGCTTACCATATAAATAAAATCACAACCGAAACTGCATGTGCTATCGAAAGGGATGAGGATTGTCTTTTGATCTGGGAGCATCCAATGGTGCAGACATACGATCCGTGTGGTTTGGGTTCCGGCCAATCAAAACACACGACTCAGATCACGCACGCAGCAGGGAGGCATCGACCACGGTTTGGTAGGAACACCGCTTTCTTGAGTGAACCATGTGATATTTGAAAATATTTCGTGAGAATATCGGTTTTTAAATCCCCGTAAATCCAAAAGTCACCTGAAAATCGTGAAGCTTGGCATGATGTCACGACATGGCACATATATGTCAAGGAAAAAAATTGTCCATTTTGGGGCAAGTTTTATTACAAGCCTCTTACAAACTATAGGTTCTCTCAAGAAGCCTCGTGGTTCTGATAGGGAAACGTTCCCCCTTGTGGGCGAAACAATAATCACTGCCTCTTTTCGCCTTATATTTTCTTCTACAAGCAACATGGAACGACATGATATCTGTGCTGAAATTTAAAATTATTCAGGGTTCGTTTGGCCTTTTTATACATTAATTGAGTTACCTAGGCATTTAATGTCCATAATTCAAATCTAAACTACAAATACATGCTGCAGTTCACCAAAATGGCTAGAAAAATCACACATGTGTCCTTGGGTGCATGTTTAGGTCCCATGGAAGGAATGGGAATGAATTACAACCATACCGGCATCCTGGCTCGTCCTCAAACATTTGGAATCTCGGTTTTTAAAACCCCGTAAATCCAAAACTCACCAGAAAGTCATGAAAGTTGGCATGGTGTCACGTCATGGCACATATATGTCGTGGTAAAAACATTGTCCAATTTGTGCCAAGCTTTATTACAAACCTCTTACAAACCGGAGCATGTCGCAAGAACCCTCGTGGGTTCGATAGGGAAACGTGTCCCATTGTGGGCGAAACGATAATCTCTCTCTCTTCTAGCCTTGTATTTTCTTCTGCACACAACATGGAACAACGGGAGATTCACGCTGAACTTTGAAATTATTCAGGGTCTGTTTGACCTTTTTTATTCATTAATTGAGTTATCTAGGCATTTAATGCCCATAGTTCAAATCCAAACTACAAATACATGCTCGAGTGCAGCAAAATGGCTAGAAAAATCGTAAATGTGTCCTTGGGGTGCATGTTTAGGTCCCATGGAAGGAATGTGAATGAATTCAACTGTCTCGGCATCCTGGCTCAGCCTCAAACATTGCGAATCTTGGTTTTTAAATGTCCCTAAATCCAAAATTCACCAGAAAATCATGAAACTTGGCATGGTGTCACTACATGGCACATATATGTCATGGTAAGAAATGTCCAATTTGGGCCAAGCTATATTACAAGCCTCTTACAAACCGAAGCTTCTCGCAACCCTCGTGGTTCTGGTAGGGAAAATGCCCCTCTTGTGGGCGAAACGATAATCGCTGCCTCTTCTCGCCTTGAATTTTGTTTTCTACAGGCAACATAGAATAACATGAGTGTCATGCTGAAATTTTAAATTGTTTAGGGTTTGCTTGGACATTTTATATATTAATTGAGTTTTCTAGGCATTTAATGTAGTCCATAATTCAAATTTTAACTACAAGCACATGCTCCAGTGAAGCAAAATGGGTGGAAAATCATACATGTGTCATTGGGTGCATGTTTAGGTCTCATTGAAGGAACGGGAATGAATTACAAACATCTCTTCGTCCTCAAACATTGAGAATTTCAGGTTTTAAATCCCAGTAAATCAAAAACTCACCCAAAAAACATGAAACTTGGCATGGTTTCATGACATGGTACATATATGCCGTGGTAAAAAAATCGTCCAGTTTGAGACAAGGCGCACACATTAATAGCCAACGAAGTCCTTTTGAAACAAATAGCTGACACGTTAATATTACAAACGGTTGTATTATATCAATCATGTGTTCCCATAACCATTTAAGTGCGGCCACGCGTCCCTCTTTTCTTATGGGATAGTACTACCTTCGTCCTCGTTCATTGGTCATCTCTGTATTTTGTGCCAAAATTTAACCATACTCAGTGGCATACGTGCAACTGTTTGAGTGCGAGAAGTCCGTCGTGCAGGCTCGACGAGACGTGTGTGAGAAGTCCGCCGCACAGGCTCGACGAGACGTGTGTGAGAAGTCCGCCGCACAGGCTCGACGGGACGCGTGCATCCTGCTCACCTCGCAGGCTCGACGGGACACCGATACGTCTCCAACTTATCTATAATTTTTGATTGTTCCATGCTATTATATTATCATTCTTGGATGTTTTACAATCATTTTATAGTCATTTTATATCATTTTTGCTACTAACCTATTGACATAGTGCCCAGTGCCACTTCCTGTTTTCTGCATGTTTTTTACATCGCAGGAAATCAATACCAAACGGAGTCCAAACGCAGAGAAACTTTTTGTGGATTTTTTGGACCAGAAGACATCCAATGGGCCAAAGAAGTGGCGAAGAGGGAGCCCGAGGTGAACACAAGACACCAGGGTGCGCCCGGAGGCCCAGGCGCGCCCTGGTGGCCTGTGCCCACCTCGGTGGCCTCCCGCACCGCCTCTTTGTTCTATAAATACCCCCAACATTCCAGAAACCCTAGGGGCGTCGACGAAAATCAATTCCAGCCGCCGCAAGTTCCAGAACCACCAGATCTAATCTAGACACCATCACAGAGGGGTTCATCATGTCCATTGGTGCCTCTCCGATGATGTGTGAGTAGTTCTTTGTAGACCTACGAGTCCGTAGTTAGTAGCTAGATGGCTTCCTCTCTCTCTTTTGATTCTCAATACAATGGTCTCTTGGAGATCCATATGATGTAACTGTTTTTGTGGTGTGTTTGTTGGGATCTGATGAACTTTGAGTTTATGAGCAGATCTATCTTTTTATCCACGAAAGTTATTTGAGTCTTCTTTGATCTCTTATATTCATGATTTCTTATAGCCTCATATTTCTTCTCCGATATTTGGGTTTTGTTTGGCCAACTTGATCTATTTATCTTGCAATGGGAAGAGGTGCCTTGTGATGGGTTCGATCTTATGGTGCTCGATCCCAGTGACATAAGGGGAACCGACACATATGTATCATTGCTATTAAGGATAACAAGATGGGGTCTATTTCTACATAAATAGATCTTGTCTACATCATGTCATCGTTCTCCATGAACTTAATACACTAGATGCATGCTGGATAGCGGTCGATGTGTGGAGTAATAGTAGTAGATGCAGGCAGGAGTCGGTCTACTAATCTTGGACGTGATGCCTATATAATGATCATTGCCTGGATATTGTCGTCATTATTTGAAGTTTTATCAATTGCCCAACAGTAATTAGTTTACCCACCATTTGCAATTTTTCTCGAGAGAAGCCACTAGTGAAATCTACGGCCCTGGGTCTCTTCCTTATTATATTTGCCTTTGCGACCTATTTTTATTTGCTTTTATTTCCAAATCTATATTTCCAAAACCCCAAAAATATTTTGCTGCAATTTATTCTTATTTATTTTATCCCGTGTTCCCAAGAGATCTATTTATCTAATCTATCATATTTTTATCCCATCTACTTGCCAATTTCTCGCGCCGTTTCCCAAAAGGGATTGACAACCCCTTTAACACGTCGGCTTGCGAGTATTTGTTATTTGTGTGGAGGTGTCATTCACATAGTGTTGCATGGTTCTCCTACTGGTTCTATAACCTTGGTCTCATCACTGAGGGAAATACCTACCGTTGCTGTGCTGCATCATCCCTTCCTCTTTGGGGAAATACCGACGTAGTTCTAGCAGACATCAAAAGGAATTTCTGGCGCCATTGTCGGGGAGACATCATCAACATCTACCAGGTTCCTAATCATAAATCTCATCTCCTTGCAATTTACATTATTTTCCATTTGCCTCTCATTTTCCTCTCCCCCACTTCACAAAAATTTGCCGTTTTATTCGCCTTCTTTTTCATTTGCCTTTTTCTCGTCAGATCTCTTGTTTGCTTGTGTCACCATGTGCCTTTTATTTGCTTGCATCTTCGCTTGCTAAAAATCTATTGTTATGGATCCTCATCCACTTGCTAATATTTTTAAAAGATCCAATTATGATGAACCAATTGCTAGTGAATCAAGTTTGCTAGATTATCTTTATGAAGTTTTTCTTGAGATTTATGAATCTGAAAATTGTGATGAAGTGTTAAACGAAGGAATTTATAATGTGATTCATGATAGCTCCTTGAATGAAAAGCATGATTGCAATGATGTTATTATAGATTCTACTAATGTCAATTGTGTTAGTGATATGCAAAACCCCAAGCTCGGGGATGCTTGTTTTGCTATGTCCACTACTTACTGCAATGATCATGACTGGGGTGATAATGATTCTTATGATCTTGAAAATTTATTTAAACCTCATGATGAATATTCTTGCGATAATATTAAAAGTGGGTTTGGAAGAGTGTCAACTTTAGCTAAAAATAATCCCACATATTTGGAGAGTGTTCAATCTTATGATTTTTTTTATAAAAGTGGGTTTGGAGAGGTCATGACTTTAGTTGATGTTAATCCCACTATCTTGAAAGATTATAAAACTTTTATGCATGTGGATCATGTAGAGAAAATTTTATGTGATAGTTATATGGTTGAATTTGATTATGATCCTACATATAATTATTACGAGAGAGGAAAATATGGTTGTAGAAATTTTCATGTCACTAAATTACCTCTCGTTATGTTGAGATTGTCAATGTTTTATTCCTCTTCTTTACATATGTTAGATGTTTCTTGTCTTGACAATTTGTTTGCTTGCAAAATTCCTATGCATAGGAAGTACATTAGACTTAAATGTGTTTGTCATATATTTCATGATGCTCTCTTTGTGTTTCAATTCTTATCTTTGGTGTGAGCATCGTTGAAATCTTACGCCTAGCTAGGGGCATAAAACGATAGTGCTTGTTGGGAGGCAACCCAATGAATACAATTTATTTTTGTCCTTTGCTTTATATTATTGAGTGTTTGCACAATTATGCTACTTTTATAATTGTGTTTTTTGTGTTTTAGTTAGTGTCTGTGCCAGACAAAGCCTTTAGGATCATGTTGGGTGATAGTTGATTTGATCTTGCTGAAAAACAGAAACTTTTGTGCTCACGAAAATAATTCTCATTTTGAACATAAGAGTGATAAAATACCAATTATTTTTGCAGAAGATTAATATACAAATTGCTCATGTGGTCCGAATTTTTCAGAATTTTTGGAGAGACAGAAGTATTCGAAATATCCAGATTACTACAAATTGTTCTGTTTTGTTTGTGTTGTGTGCTTGTTTTGATGATTCTACGGTTTTCTTTGAAGAGTTTTTGCCATAGAAAAGTTGGAATACAGTAGATATAATGCAAGAATAAAATATGAATGGGTTTGCAACAGTACTTATAGTAGTGATTTGCTTTCTTATACTAACGGATCTCACGAATGTTTTGTTGAGTTTTGTGTGATTGAAGTTTTCAAGTTTTGGGTGATGTAACGATGGATGAAGGAATAAGGAGTAAGAAGAGCCGAAGCTTGGGGATGCCCATGGCATCCCAAGATATTATCCAAAGAGAAGCAAGCAACTAAGCTTCGAGTTGCCCGAGTGGCATCCCCTCTTTCTTCTAACGACCATCGGTATTTTACTCGAAGCTATATTTTTATTCGTCACATACTATGAGTTTTGCTTGGAGGGTCTTGTATGATATGAGTCTTTGCTTGTTTTGCTTTTTATTTTAAGTCATGAATCCTTGATGGATACACCTATTTGAGAGAGCCAAAATTATCCCATGACTTGTTGGAATTGCTCTCTATGCTTCACTTAAATCTTGATGAGCTATGGAATTTCTCTCGTGCTTCACTTATATCTTTTTGAGCACGGTGTGCTTTAGTATTTTTTAGAAATTCTCTCTTGCTTCACTTAAATTAATTTGAGATAAAGAAATATTATGCTCATGATCTTCACTTATATTTGTTCGAGCTTATCAAAAGCAACACATGAAAATTAGTCCCAAAGTGATAGATATCCAAGGAGGATATAACAAAAACTTTCATGAAGATCATTGGACAAAATAACTTGATTCTTGGTAATAGTTTTGAGATATGGTGATGTGATATGTGAGTCATGTTAATGAGTAATTATGCTTTAGTAAGATATTGGTGTTAAGGTTTGTGATTCCCTATGCAAGCACGAAAGTCAATAGTTATGCAATGAAATTACATCCTACTTGTGGTGCATTATTCGATGTTAATTATTCTTAATGCTCGCTTATGAGATTTTCGTTTCTTGGTTGGTCGCTTCTCAATCTTTTGCTAGCCTTCACTTTGCACTAAGTATGATCACTACTTGTGCATCCAAAATCCTTTAAACTAGTTTTGCCATATGAGTCCGCCATACCTACCTATATGCGGTATTATTTTGCCATTCTAAGCAAATTTGTATGTGCCATCTCTAATTTTCAAAATAAATTTCTCTTTTGTCTGCTCGTACCTGATACGTCTCGAAAGTATCTATAATTTTTGATTGTTCCATGCTATTATATTATATGTTTTGGATGTTTAATGGGCTTTATTATGCACTTTTATATTATTTTTGGGACTAACCTATTAACCGAAGGCCCAGTGCAAATTGTTGTTTTTTTGCCTATTTCAGTGTTTCCTAGAAAAGGAATATCAAACGGAATCCAAACAGAATGAAACCTTCGCGAGGATCGTTTTTGGAACAAACGCAATCTAGGAGACTTGGAGTGGTCGTCAAGAAAGAAGCGAGGAGGCCACAAGGCAGGAGGGCGCGCCCCAGGGGGGTGGGCGCCCCTCGTGGGCCCCTCGCAGCTCCACTGACCTACTTCTTCCTCCTATATATACTCATATACCCCCAAAACATCCAGGAGCACCACGAAACCCTATTTCCACCGCCTCAACCTTCTGTACCCGTGAGATCCCATCTTGGGTCTTTTCCGGCGCTCCGCCGGAGGGGGAATCGATCACAGAGGGCTTCTACATCAACATCATAGCCTCTCCGATGATGTGTGAGTAGTTTACCACAGACCTTCGGGTCCATAGTTATTAGCTGCTCCCTCTGTCCCAAAATATAAGAACGTTTTTAACACTACACTAGTGTCAAAAACGTTCTTATATTATGGGACGGAGGGAGTAGGTGGCTTCTTCTCTCTCTTTGGATCTCAATACTAAGTTCTCCTCGATTCTCTTGGAGATCTATTCGATGTAATTCTTTTTGCGGTGTGTTTGTCGAGATCCGATGAATTGTGGGTTTATGATCAAGATTATCTATGAACAATATTTGGTTCTTCTCTGAATTCTTTTCTGCATGATTTGATATCTTTGCAAGTCTCTTTGAATTATCAGTTTGGTTTGGCCTACTAGATTGATCTTTCTTGCAATGGGAGAAGTGCTTAACTTTGGGTTCAATCATGCGGTGCTCAATCCCAGTGACAGAAAGGGAAACAACACGTATTGTATTGTTGCCATCGAGGATAAAAAGATGGGGTCTATATCATATTGCTTGAGTTTATCCCTCTACATCATGTCATCTTGCCTAATGCGTTACTTTGTTCTTATGAACTTAATATTCTAGATGCATGCTGGATAGCGGTCGATGTGTGGAGTAATAGTAGTAGATGCAGAATTGTTTTGGTCTACTTGTCACAGACGTGATGCCTATATGCATGATCATGCTTAGATATTCTCATAATTATGCGCTTTTCTATCAATTGCTCGACAGTAATTTGTTCACCCACAGTAGAATTTGCTATCTTGAGAGAATCCCTAGTGAAATCTATGACCCCCGGGTCTATTTTCCATCATATTATTTCCCTATCAACTTGCTATTTCTATCATCGTTTATTTTGCTATCTTTATTTTCCAATCTATACAACAAAAATACCAAAAATATTTATCTTATTATCTTTATCAGATCTCACTTTTGCAAGTGGCCGTGAAGGGATTGACAACCCCTTTATCGTGTTGGTTGCAAGGTTCTTGATTGTTTGTGCAGGTACGAGGGACTTGCGTGTAGTTTCCTACTGGATTGATACCTTGCTTCTCAAAAACGGAGGGAAATACTTACGCTACTTTGCTGCACCACCCTTTCCTCTTCAAGGGAAAACCAACGCATGCTCAAGAGGTGGCAAGAATGATTTCTGGCGCCGTTGCCGGGGAGATCTATGCACAAGTCAATACATACCAAGTACCCATCACAAACTCTTCTCCCTCGCACTACATTATTTGCCATTTGCCTCTCGTTTTACTCTCCCCACTTCACCCTTGCCATTTTATTCGCCTCTCTCCCGTTCGCCTCTTTTTTGTTCGCCTATTTTAGCTTACTTCTTGTTTTCTTGTGTGTTGGATTGATTGTTTGTCATGATGGCTCCGCCTAAAAGTGATTCCCACCTTAGAAGGTTGGAGGAAATTGAAAACAATGTTAGAAGCTTTATGTCTTTGCAGTCTGAGCATAATAATTTCTTCAGAAACGAGATTAAAGAACAAAAAAGTTTTAGGGAGTACATGAATAAAGAGCTCGATGATATGTCTAAGGAATTTTATGGTTTGAAATCTCAGTTTGCTCATCTTGAAAACTTGATAGCCCAAATTTCGGATAAGCAAGCCACCTTAGTTAATAAGATGGCCGCTAAATCGGAAAATCTAGATAATAATAACAATGATGAAGATCTAAAAGTGATTTATGTGTCTCCTATTAAATCTTTGTTTGCCAATATGAATCTTAATAAATATGGGACTGTAGATGAGTCAACTTTAGTTAAAAGGCGTCCCAATAATTCAGAGTTTTTAGATCTTAATGCAAAAATTGGTAAAGGTGGGATTGAAGAGGTCAAAACTTTACATAGCAATGAACCCACTATTTTGGATTTCAAGGAATTTCATTATGATAATTGTTCTTTAATAGATCGTATTTCCTTGTTACAATTCGTGTTAAATTCTCCTCATGCTTATGATCAAAACAAAGCTTTTACTAAATATATCGTTGATGCTTTAATGCAATCTTATGAAGAAAAGCTTGAGTTAGAAGTCTCTATCCCTAGAAAACTTTATGATGAGTGGGAATCTACTATTAAAATTAAGATTAAAGATCATTAATGCTATGCTTTGTGTGATTTGGGTGCTAGTGTTTCCATGATTCGAAAAACTTTGTGTGATGTGTTAGGTTTCCATGAATTTGATGATTGTTCTTTAAATTTGCATCTTGCGGATTCCACCATTAAGAAACCTATGAGAAGGATTAATGATTTTCTTATTGTTGCAAATAGGAATTATATGCTCGTAGATTTCATTGTTCTTGATATAGATTGCAATTCTACATGTCCTATTATTCTTGGTAGACCTTTCCTAAGAACGATTGGTGCAATTATTGATATGAAAGAAGGAAATATTAGATTCCAATTTCCCTTAAGGAAAGGCATGGAACACTGTCCTAGGAAGAAAATTAAATTACCTTATGAATTTATTATGAGAGCCAGTTATGGATTGCATACCAAAGATGACAATACCTAGATCTATTCTTGTTTTTATGCCTAGCTAGGGGCGTTAAACGATAGCGCTTGTTGGGAGGCAACCCAATTTTATTTTTGTTTCTTGCTTTTTGTTCCTATTTAGTAATAAATAAATCAACTATCTACTGTTATGATTGTTTTTTATGTTTTAATTAGTGTTTGTGCCAAGTAAAGCCTTTAGGATCATCTTGGATGATTGTTGTTTGATCTTGCTGAAAAAAACAGAAAGTATGCGCTCACAAGAATAATTTTCATTTTTAACCAGAGGGCGATAAAATACTGATTCCAATTTAAGTAGATCATTATGCAAATTATTTAGGTCTTCCTAATTTGGCAGGATTTTTGGAGTTACAGAAGTATTCGAAACCTACAGATTACTACAAATTGTTCTGTTTTTGACAAATTCTGTTTTTCGAGTGTTGTTTGCTTATTTTGATGAATCTATGGCTAGTATCGGGAGGTATGAACCATAGAGAAGTTGGAATACAGTAGGTTTAACACCAATGTAAATAAAGAATGAGTTCATTACAGTACGTTGAAGTGGTGGTTTTTTTTCTTATACTAACGGAGCTCATGAGATTTTCTGTTGAGTTTTCTGTTGTGAAGTTTTCAAGTTTTTCGGTAAAGATTTGATGGGTTTTGAAATAAGGAGTGGCAAGAGCCTAAGCTTGGGGATGCCCAAGGCACCCCATGGTAAAATTCAAGGACAACAAAAAGCCTAAGCTTGGGGATGCCCGGAAGGCATCCCCTCTTTCGTCTTCGTCCATCGGTAACTTTACTTGAGGCTATATTTTTATTCACCACATGATATGTGTTTTGCTTGGAGCGTCTTGTATGATTTGAGTATTTGCTTATTAGTTTACTACAATCATCCTTGCTTTACACACCTTTTGGAGAGACACACATGAATCGGAATTTATTAGAATACTATATGTGCTTCACTTATATCTTTTGAGCTAGATAATTTTGCTCTAGTGCTTCACTTATATCTTTTTAAGAGCACGGTGGTGGTTTTATTTTAAAGAAATTATTGATCTCTCATGCTTCACTTATATTGTTTTGAGAGTCTTTTAGAACAGCATGGTAATTTGCTTTGGTTATAAAATTAGTCCTAATATGATAGGCATCCAAGATGGGTATAATAAAAACTTTCATATAAAGTGCATTGAATACTATGAGAAGTTTGATTCTTGATGATTGCTTTGAGATATGAAGATGGTAATATTAGAGTCATGCTAGTTGAGTAGTTGTGAATTTGAGAGATACTTGTGTTAAAGTTTATGATTCCCGTAGCATGCATGTATGGTGAACCGTTATGTGATGAAGTCGGAGCATGATTTATTTATTGATTGTCTTCCTTATGAGTGGTGGTCGGGGACGAACGATGGTATTTTCCTACCAATCTATCCCCCTAGGAGCATGCACGTAGTACTTTGTTTCGATAACTAATAAATTTTTGCAATAAGTATGTGGGTTCTTTATGACTAATGTTGAGTCCATGGATTATATGCACTCTCACTCTTCCACCATTGCTAGCCTCTCTAGTACCGCGCAACTTTCGCCGGTACCACAAACCCACCACATATCCTCAAAATAGCCACCATACCTACCTAGTATGGCATTTCCATAGCCATTCCGAGATATATTGCCATGCAGCTTTCCACCATTTTGTTTATTGTGACACGCTTCATCATTGTCATATTGCTTTGCATGATCATGTAGTTGACATCGTATTTGTGGCAAAGCCACCATTTATAACTCTTTCATACATGTCACTCTTGATTCATCGCATATCCCGGTACACCGCCGGAGGCATTCACATAGAGTCATATTTTTGTCCTAGTATCGAGTTGTAATTCTTGAGTTGTAAGTAAATAAAAGTGTGATGATCATCATTATTAGAGCATTGTCCTAGTGAGGAAAGGATGATGGAGACTATGATTCCCCCACAAGTCGGGAGGAGACTCCGGACGAAAAAAAAGAAAAAGGAAAGAGGCCATAAAAAAATAAAAGGCCCAAATAAAAAAATAAAAAATGAGAGAAAAAGAGAGAAGGGGCAATGCTACTATCATTTTTCCACACTTGTGCTTCAAAGTAGCACAATGATCTTCATGATAGAGAGTCTCTTATGTTGTCACTTTCATATAGTAGTGGGAATTTTTCATTATAGAACTTGGATTGTATATTCCAATGATGGGCTTCCTCAAAATGCCCTAGGTCTTCGTGAGCAAGCAAGTTGGATGCACACCCACTTAGTTTCTTTTGTTGAGCTTTCATACACTTATAGCTCTAGTGCATCCGTTGCATGGCAATCCCTACTCACTCACATTGATATCTATTGATGGGCATCTTCATAGCCCGTTGATACGCCTAGTTGATGTGAGACTATCTTCTCCATTTTGTCTTCTCCACAACCACCATTCCAGTCCACCTATAGTGCTATATCCATGGCTCACGCTCATGTATTGCGTGAAGATTGAAAAAGTTTGAGAACGTCAAAAGTATGAAACAATTGCTTGGCTTGTCATCGGGGTTGTGCATGATTTAAATATTTTGTGTGGTGAAGATAGAGCATAGCCAGACTATATGATTTTGTAGGGATAACTTTCTTTGGCCATATTATTTTTAGAAGACAAAATTGCTTAGTTAGTATGCTTGAAGTATTATTATTTTTGTGTCAATATTAAACTTTTATATTGAATCTTTCAGATCTGGACATTCATGCCACAATAAAGAAAATTACTTTGAAAATATGTTAGGGAGCATTCCACATCAAAAATTCTGTTTTTATCATTTACCTACTCGAGGACGAGCATGAATTAAGCTTGGGCATGCTTGATACGTCTCCAACGTATCTATAATTTTTGATTGTTCCATGCTATTATATTATCTGTTTTGGATGTTTAATGGGCTTTATTAGCTAGATGGCTTCTTCTCTCTCTTTGGATATCAATACAAAGTTCTCCTCAATTCTCTTGGATATCTATTCAATGTAATTCTTTTTGCGGCGTGTCGAGATCCGATGAATTGTGGGTTTATGATCAAGATTATCTATGAACAATATTTGGTTCTTCTCTGAATTTTTTATGCATGATTTGATATCTTTGCAAGTCTCTTCGAATTATCAGTTTGGTTTGGCCTACTACATTGATCTTTCTTGCAATGGGAGAAGTGCTTAGCTTTGGGTTCAATCTTGCGGTGCTCGATCCCAGAGACAGAAAGGGAAATGACACGTATTGTATTGTTGCCATCGAGGATAAAAAGATGGGGTTTATATCATATTTCTTGAGTTTATCCCTCTACATAATGTCATCTTGCCTAATGCATTACTCTGTTCTTATGAACGTAATACTCTAGATGCATGCTCGATAGCGGTCGATGTGTGGAGTAATAGTAGTAGATGCAGAATCGTTTCGGTCTACTCGTCACAGACGTGATGCCTATATACATGATCATGCTTAGATATTCTCATAATTATGGGCTTTTCTATCAATTGCTCGACAGTAATTTGTTCACCTACCATAGAATTTGCTATCTTGAGAGAAGCCACTAGTGAAACCTATGACCCCGGGTTTATTTTCCATCATATTATTTCCATATCAACTTGCTATTTCTATCATTGTTTATTTTGCTATCTTTATTTTCCAATCTATACAACAAAAATACCCAAAATATTTATCTTATTATCTTTATCACATCTCACTTTTGCAAGTGGCCATGAAGGGATTGGCATCCCCTTTATCGCGTTGGTTGCAAGGTTCTTGATTGTTTGTGCAGGTACGAGGGACTTGCGCGTAGTCTCCTACTGGATTGATACCTTGGTTCTCAAAAACTAAGGGAAATACTTACGCTACTTTGTTGCATCACCCTTTCCTCTTCAAGGGAAAACCAACACATGCTCAAGAGGTAGCAGTACCGCTCATGAAACGGTAGGGGGTGGCTAATATATTTCCATGCTAGATATGTTATTCTCAAGATGAGTGTTTATTCACTTGTCATTGCACGAGAGTAAGACAAAGGCATTAGGGCTGCCCAGTCTTGAAATGAAAAATGAATTTACATGTTGTCAAATAATAAATTCCTTGGAAAGTGTTGGCATGGAAGGCACTCGTGGATACGACTAGCCATGGAAAGTGAAAGTATGGTTGAAAAAGGAATAAATTTTAATTTCTGTTTGGGAAATGCCTATGATATATCTAGCATGGAAAGTATTGGGAACTACTCGATGGTTTTTGTTGACAGGAAAAGAATGCCTCCCAAAATGTTTTTTATCTCTATTTTTTTCGCTTTGAGCTCTGGCACCTCTACAAATCCCTACTTCCCTCCGCAAAGGGTCTTTCTTTTACTTTATGCAATTTTTACTTTTTATTTGAGTCTCCAGCTTCTGTTATAAAGCACCAAGTAAGGGGCACTATGATCGTACTTGAGCATTGGGTGTAGCTAATATGCGAGTGTGCTTCATGAATGGATCAATGATTGAGCATAATGGGCTAGAGATAACTTATTTTAGTGTTGATATTTTTAAAGACATGGTTGCTTGTTGATATGCTTGAGTATTAAAGTCCTCATGTCAAAACTAGACTATTGCTTTGAACCATATAAAAGTCCAAATGTCCATGCTACAAAGAAAAGAATATGAGATGAGCATGTTAGGCAACATTCCACATCAAAAGTTCTATTTTTATCATTTACCTACTCGAGGACGAGCATGAATTAAGCTTGGGGATGCTGATACGTCTCCAACGTATCTATATTTTTTGATTGTTCCATGCTGTTATATTATCATTCTTGGATGTTTTACAATCAATTTATAGTCATTTTATCATTTTTTGGTACTAACCTATTAACATAGTGCCTAGTGCCAGTTGTTGTTTTCTGCATGCTTTTTACATCACAGGAAATCAATACCAAATGGAGTCCAAATGTAGAGAAACTTTTTGTGCATTTTTTGGACCAGAAGACATCTAGTTGGCCAAAGAAGTGGCGAAGAGGGAGCCCGAGGTGAACACAAGACACCAGGGTGCGCCCGGAGGCCCAGGCGCGCCCTGGTGGGTTGTGCCCACCTCGATGGCTTCCCGCACCGCCTCTTTGTTCTATAAATACCCAAATATTCTAGATAGTAGTAGATGCAGAATCGTTTCGGTCTACTCGTCACAGACGTGATGCCTATATGCATGATCATGCTTAGATATTCTTATAATTATGGGCTTTTCTATCAATTGCTCGATAGTAATTTGTTCACCCACCATAGAATTTGCTATCTTGAGAGAAGCCACTAGTGAAACCTATGGCCCCCGGGTCTATTTTCCATCATATTATTTCCATATCAACTTGCTATTTCTATCATCATTTATTTTGCTATCTTTATTTTCCAATCTATACAACAAAAATACCCAAAATATTTATCTTATTATCTTTATCAGATCTCACTTTTGCAAGTGGCCATGAAGGGATTGACAACCCCTTTATTGCGTTGGTTGCAAGGTTCTTGATTGTTTGTGCAGGTACGAGGGACTTGCGCGTAGTCTCCTACTGGATTGATACCTTGGTTCTCAAAAACTGAGGGAAATACTTACGCTACTTTGTTGCATCACCCTTTCCTCTTCAAGGGAAAACCAACGCATGCTCAAGAGGTAGCAGTACCGCTCATGAAACGGTAGGGGGTGGCTAATATATTTCCATGCTAGATATGTTATTCTCAAGATGAGTGTTTATTCACTTGTCATTGCACGAGAGTAAGGCAAAGGTATTAGGGCTGCCCAGTCTTGAAATGAAAAATGAATTTACATGTTGTCAAATAATAAATTCCTTGGAAAGTGTTGGCATGGAAGGCACTCGCGGATACGACTAGCCACGAAAAGTGAAAGTATGGTTGAAAAAGGAATAAATTTTAATTTCTGTTTGCGAACCGCCTATGATATATCTAGCATGTAAAGTATTGGGAACTACTCGATGGTTTTCATTGACAGGAAAAGAATGCCTCCCAAAATGTTTTTTATCTCTATTTTTTTTCTCTTTGAGCTCTGGCACCTCTACAAATCCCTACTTCCCTCCGCAAAGGGTCTTTCTTGTACTTTATGCAATTTTTACTTTTTATTTGACTCTCCAGCTTCTGTTATAAAGCACCAACTAAGGGGCACTAGATCGTACTTGAGCATTGGTTGTAGCTAATATGCGAGTGTGCTTCATGAATGGATCAATGATTGAGCATAATGGGCTAGGGATAACTTATTTTAGTGTTGATATTTTTAAAGACATGGTTGCTTGTTGGTACGCTTGAGTATTAAAGTCCTCATGCCAAAACTAGACTATTGCTTTGAACCATATAAAAGTCCAAATGTCCATGCTACAAAGAAAAGAATATGAGATGAGCATGTTAGGCAACATTCCACATCAAAAGTTCTGTTTTATCATTTACCTACTCGAGGACGAGCATGAATTAAGCTTGGGGATGCTGATACGTCTCCAACGTATCTATATTTTTTTATTGTTCCATGCTGTTATATTATCATTCTTGGATGTTTTACAATCAATTTATAGTCATTTTATCATTTTTTGGTACTAACCTATTGACATAGTGCCTAGTGCCAGTTGTTGTTTTCTGCATGCTTTTTACATCACAGGAAATCAATACCAAATGGAGTCCAAATGCAGAGAAACTTTTTGTGGATTTTTTGGACCAGAAGACATCTGGTGGGCCAAAGAAGTGGCGAAGAGGGAGCCCGAGGTGAACACAAGACACCAGGGTGCGCCCGGAGGCCCAGGCGCACCCTGGTGGGTTGTGCCCACCTCGGTGGCTTTCCGCACCGCCTCTTTGTTCTATAAATACCCAAATATTCTAGAAACCCTAGGGGCGTCGACGAAAATCAATTCCAGCCGCCGCAAGTTCCAAAACCACCAGATCCAATCTAGACACCATCACGGAGGGGTTCATCATGTCCATTGGTCCCTCTTCGATGATGCGTGAGTAGTTCTTTGTAAACCTACGGGTCCGTAGTTAGTAGCTAGATGGCTTCCTCTCTCTCTTTTGATTCTCAATACAATGATCTCTTGGAGATCCATATGATGTAACTCTTTTTGCGGTGTGTTTGTTGGGATCCGATGAACTTTGAGTTTATGATCAGATCTATCTTTTTATCCATGAAAGTTATTTGAGTCTTCCTTGATCTCTTATATGCATGATTGCTTATAGCCTCGTATTTCTTCTATGATATTTGGGTTTTGTTTGGCCAACTTGATCTATTTATCTTGCAATGGGAAGAGGTGCTTTGTGATGGGTTTGATCTTACGGTGCTTGATCCCAGTGACAGAAGGGGAACCGACACGTATGTATTGTTGCTATTAAGGATAACAAGATGGGGTCTATTTCTACATAAATAGATCTTGTCTACATCATGTCATCGTTCTTATTGCATTACTCCATTTTTCCATGAACTTAATACACTAGATGCATGCCGGGTAGCGGTCGATGTGTGGAGTAATAGTAGTAGATGCAGGCAGGAGCCAGTCTATTAATCTTGGACGTGATGCCTATATAATGATCATTGCCTGGATATTGTCATGATTATTTGAAGTTTTATCAATTTCCCAACAGTAATTCGTTTACCCATCGTTTGCTATTTTTCTCGAGAGAAGCCACTAGTGAAATCTACAGCCCCCGGGTCTCTTCCTTATTATATTTGCCTTTGCGATCTATTTTTATTTGTTTTTATTTTCAGATCTATATTTCCAAAAACCCAAAAATATTTGCTGCAATTTATTCTTATTTATTTTATCTCGCATTCCCGAGAGATCTATTCATCCAATCTATCACATTTTTATCCCGCCTACTTGCCAATTTCTGGAGCCGTTGCCCGAAAGGGATTGACAACCCCTTTAATACGTCGGGTTGCGAGTATTTGTTATTTGTGTGCAAGTGCCGTTCACGTAGTGTTGCATGGTTCTCATACTGGTTCCATAACCTTGGTCTCATCACTGAGGGAAGTACCTACCGTTGCTGTGCTGCATCATCCCTTCCTCTTTGGGGAAATACCGACGTAGTTCTAGTAGACATCAGACACGTGCGAGCATCAAGGCTGCCCATGCTCACCGGGAAGCGAGCTCTTTGACCACCATCCACTAGCCGCCCGCCTCGGTCCCAACTTCTCTATTAATGGCAGCCGAGCCACTGTTTAACATGCGGTTAATTAAAGCACCTAGACGGAGGGTGTTTACTTGTGATCCCATGGCCCCGCTCAACGTTAGCATTTGCTTTGTTCGTGATTTCAACTCGTATTCTAGCCTAATTTAAAATGCCACATAGGGCAATAGATAATACGATGACAAATAAAATGGCAACGGATAATATGATGACAAATAAAATGGCAATGGATAATACGACGACAAATTTACAATGGCGCGGATAATAAACACTACAAAAAAATACACTTCCGTGATGATATGTGTTTGTCGCAGTAGGTCACATTTTCTATCATGCATGTACATCCATGACGATTTTATGGAAGAATCAAGACAGTCCTACATGTGCTGTCGTAGAAGTGTTCCATGACAATACCAAAATTATCATCACGGAAGTGTCCACTTCCATGACGATAAATGGCGCGTCATAGAAGTGCTTTTGTCAAGGGTAACCGACACTTGGCATCCATCATAACGGGTCGCTGTTAAGCTATCGTGTTCCGGTTTGGATCCGACAACCCGTTAACAACCCCGACCAATGGGAATTTTCCACATGTAAAATTCTCATTCGCCGAAGGATCCACATGCCAGCTCAGCGTTGGGACAGATGTCATACACTCATAGTACGGGAAGCACCTATGATACGTCGACACATGGCAAGGCTCAACAGTGGCCCATTCCGGTGAAAAAGGCCGGCCCAGTAAAAATTAGTAGGCCGACCCATATAAGGCCTACTTGTGTCAGGTCCATTTAAGCCCACGACCCATACGAGATGTGCCAATTCGGCCCGTCAACGGCACATTAACAATTTGACACCATTGCAGCCCATCGTCAATTTGAGCCCGTTAACAACCCGCTATATATTTGGGCTCAATATTGGCCCGATGTGGTTTCGGCCTGTTAACGGCCCATTCAAGGGATGGGCCAATTTTCATGATGTACGTCTTTTGGCCTTTTAGCGACCCATTTAAGTGTTGCGCCAATTTCCGGCCCGGTGTATCTTTCAGCCTATGAACGGCCCATAAATGAGTGGGTCCATTTGCATTCGGACCTAAGTTTTGGCCTTTTAACGACCCATGCTCTTCATGGTCCAATACCAGCCCGGTTTCTCTTTCGGCCTGCTAAAGGCCCACAACACAGTTGGGCCATATACAGTACGACCTGACTTTCGGCCTCTTAGCGGCCCATGCTCTTCATGGTCTAGTACGAGCCTACTGTCTCTTTCGGCCTGCTAAAGGCCGACAGTATAGTTGGGCCATATGTAGCCCGACCTTAGTATCGGCCTATTAATGGCCCGTGAAATCAAATGGGCCCACCTGTTGTCGGCTTCAATGTCGGCCTGTTAACGACTCGAGAGCTTTTGGCCTGGTTATGACCCATTAACTAAATGGGCCCACTAAAGTTCGAACATGTCTGTAGGCCCAATTAGATAATTTGAGCCCATTAAGACGAGCAATTATGCATAGGACCAAAACTGATCAATCAAAGGCCTATGAGAATTTTGGCCCCTGCGATCCCATTAGGGAAGCCCATTAAGGGCAGTGGGCTACTTCCTTCATATAGGGCCCACGACTGTTCGTGCTAACTAATAATTTCACTGATTTTTTAGCTTCCTAGCGACTAGTTAGTTGGAATGCGAGGCACGCTAAGCAAAGGTATGGCATACAAGGAAAAACATTGCACATCCAACATATATTAGAGGAAATTACATCCACTGGGAAATCAAAGATTGATGCCAGTGCAAATAAATGAATATAACCTAATGATCTACAATGTCACAATCTACAACCTCAACGCGGATGACTCCCATAAGCATGTGAGCAAGTTCTTCCTTCTTTGCTACACTATCTCTGAAAACAATGATCAATTGTTGCACAAGAATGTGCACCTCTGATTCCTCCACGATTTCCATCATTGCTTCAGCCAGTAATTGGTTCACAAACATACATTTTTTCTGTTGCATTCGAGACAGAGGAAACTGAACAGATTCAGATGGCGATTTTGGCAGGCTTGTATTATTGATAGTGGAGTGTGTCTCGACCACTGCATCATATAACATAAATTAGGAGGCGAACTGAACAGATTAATGAAGAGTTATTGCCATATTACCTGGCCTAGATTTATTGAAAATAAACAATGGGGTTGCCTTGCTGTTTTCAGAGTCTGTCTTCTTATCTTCAGCAACTTGCACCAAATTAACACACTAGCATTGCTATCATTGGCCAGGTCAGATAATAGGGAAGCAACATTGGCACTATGAACGTTTGGGCAACCAGACCACACCAACCTACATCAAATTAAGACAACATGGCACAACTATCATCAGCCAGGTAAGGTAATACAAAAGCAACATTGACACAATGAATGAATGGCCAACCAGAACAACACTACAATTTAGTAGTGTGCATGATATGAGATAGTACACTCATGCAGCTCAGTATGAAAAACTACCAGGAAGTTTTCCTTACAAAAATCAACATTGTTGCCTTTAATTATACATTTTGCTACAACTAAATTTAGATCAGATAAAGATTGGATTCATGCCGATTAGCAAAATAGATGCTGATGTAAACATATAGTGATATACAACAGGTACTTACATCAGCATTGGAGCACAAAGAATTCCCGCAAGATACTTTCTTCGAATACGATCCCAGTGCAGAAAGTCTTCTATCCTTTAAGATTATTTTCTAAAAGAGAGATGGGTAAGAAACATGTAGAAAATATGATCAGAATGCTATAAAATTTCATGATACGAGGATACGCACACGCTTCTTAGAATGGAGTTGACATATTATTGCTGGACTGGAGCGGACTAGTTATTTGGCCACTGGAATCTGCTTATTATCAGTGGGAGTTGGGTTTCTCTGTGCTGGGGCAGTATCTATGAAAACTAGAGTTGGTTTATTATCTCCTTGTGTTTGGATCTTTTGCAAAGACCTGGTTTGTAACCCTTCAGATTCTAACATAGTCATCTTCCCCTTGCATGCCTTATGATCGCACTTGAGTATTGGATGTAGCTAATATGCGAGTGTGTTTCATGAATGGATCAATGGTTGAGCATGATGGGCTAGGGATAACTTATTTTAGCGTTGATATTTTGAAAGACATGGTTGCTTGTTGATATGCTTGAGTATTTAAATTATCATGTCAAAACTAGACTATTGCTTTGAACAATATAAAAGTCCAAATGTCCATGTTATAAGGAAAGAATATGATATGACATGTTACGAAGCATTCCACATAAAAAATTCTGTTTTTATTACTTCCCTACTCGAGGACAAGTAGGAGTTAAGCTTGGGGATGCTGATACCCCTCCAACGTATCTATAATTTTTTATTGTTCAATGTTGTTATATTATCAATCTTGGATGTTTTATAATCATTTTATAGTCATTTTATATCATTTTTGGTACTAACCTATTGACATAGTGCCAAGTGCCAGTTGCTGTTTTTCCATGTTTTTTACATCACAGAAAATCAATATCAAACGGAGTCCAAATGCCATGAAACTTTATGGAGATTTTTATGGACCATAAGGAACACAACGGGCCCTGGCTGTGCCTAGGGGGTGCCCCGAGGGGAGCACAACCCACCATGGCGCGCCAGGAGGCCCAGGCGCGCCCTGGTGGGTTATACCCACCTCGGGTCCCCCTCGGACCACCTCTTTGCTCTATAAATACCCCAATATTCCCAAAACCCTAGGGGAGTCGACGAAATATTGATCCAGCCGTCGCAGAGTCCAGAACCACTAGATCCAATCTAGACACCATCTCGGATGGGGTTCACCACCTCCATTGGTGCCTCTCCGATGATGTGTGAGTAGTTCTTTGTAGACCTTCGGGTCCGTAGTTAGTAGCTAGATGACTTCATCTCTCTCTCTTGATTCTCAATACAATGGTCTCTTGGAGATCGATATGATGTAACTCTTTTGCGGTGTGTTTGTTGGGATCCGATGAACTTTGAGTTTATGATCAGATCTATCTCTTTTTATATCCATGAAAGTATTTGAGTTTCTTTGATCTCTTTTATGCATGATTGCTTATAGCCTCGTATTTCTTCTTCGATATTTGGGTTTTGTTTGGCCAACTTGATCTATTTCTCTTGCAATGGGAAGAGGTTCTTTGTAGTGGGTTCGATCTTACGGTGCTTGATCCCAGTGACAGAAGGGGATCCGACACGTATGTATCGTTGCTACTAAGGATAAAATGATGGGGTCAATCTCTACATAGATAGATCTTGTCTACATCATGTCATCGTTCTTATTGCATTACTCCGTTTCTCCATGAACTTAATACACTAGATGCATGCGGGATAACAGTCGATGTGTGGAGTAATAGTAGTAGATGCAGGCAGGAGTCGGTCTACTAATCTTGGACTTGATGCCTATGTAATGATCATTGCCTGGATATTGCCATGAGTATTTAAAGTTCTGTCAATTGCCCAACAGTAATTGATTCACCCACCGTTTGCTATTTTTCTCGAGAGAAGCCACTAGTGAAATCTACGACCCCCGGGTCTCTTTCTCATATTATTTGCCTTTGCGATTGATACGTCTCTAACGTATCTATAATTTTTGATTGTTCCATGCTGTTAGATTATCAATCTTGGATGTTTTATAACCATTTTATAGTCATTTCATATCATTTTTTGGTACTAACCTATTGACATTGTGCCAAGTGCCAGTTATTGTTTTTTCCCATGTTTCTTACATTGCAGAAAATCAATATCAAATGGAGTCCAAATGCCACGAAACTTTACGAAGATTTTTTATGGGCCAGTGCTACCTCTCGAGCACTGCGTTGGTTTTCCCATGAAGAGGAAAGGGTGATGCATCAAAGTAGCGTAAGTATTTCCCTCAGTTTTTGAGAACCAAGGTATCAATCCAGTAGGAGATCACGCTCAAGTCCCACACACCTACACAAACAAATAAGAACCTCGCAACCAATGCGATAAAGGGGTTTTCAAGCCCTTCACGGTCACTTACAAGAGTGAGATCTGATAGATATGATAAGATAATATTTTTGGTATTATTATGATAAAGATGCAAAGTAAAATAAAAGGAAAAAGAAATAACTAAGTATTGGAAGATTAATATGATGCAATATAGACACGGGGACCATAGGTTTCACTAGTGTCTTCTCTCAAGAGCATAAGTATTACGGTGGGTAAACGAATTATTGTCGAGCAATTGATCGAATTGAGCATAGTTATGAGAATATCTAGGTATGATCATGTATATAGGCATCACGTCCAAGACAAGTAGACCGAAACGATTCTGCATCTACTACTATTACTCCACACATCGACCGCTATCCAGCGTGCATCTCGAGTATTAAGTTCATAAGAACAGAGTAATGCTTTAAGTAAGATGACATGATGTAGAGGGATAAACTCATGCAATATGATATAAACCCGATATTTTTATCCTCGATGGCAACAATGCAATACGTGTCGGTTCCCTTTCTGTCACTGGGATCGAGCACCGCAAGATTGAACCCAAAGCTAAGAACTTCTCCCATTGCAAGAAAGATCAATCTAGTAGGCCAAACCAAACTGATAATTCGAAGAGACTTGCAAAGATAAACGAATCATACATAAAAGAATTCAGAGGAGAATCAAATATTGTTCATAGATAATATGGATCATAAACCCACAATTCACCGGATCTCGACAAACACACCGCAAAACAAGATTACATCGAATAGATCTCCAAGAGAATCGAGGAGAACTTTGTATTGAGATCCAAAGAGAGAGAAGAAGCCATCTAGCTAATAACTATGGACCCGTAGGTCTGAAATAAACTACTCACACATCACCTGAGAGGCCATGGAGTTGATGTAGAGGCCCTCTGTGATCAATGCCCCCTCCGGCGGAGCTCCGGAAAAGGCCCCAAGATGGGATCTCTCGGGTACAGAAGGTTGCGGTGGTGGAATTAGGTTTTCGTGGTGCTCCTGGATGTTTGGGGGGTACGTGGACTTATATAGGAGGAAGAAGTACGTCGGTGGAGCAACGGAGGGCCCACGAGGGTGGAGGGTGCGCCTAGGGGGGTAGGTGCACCCCCTGCCTCGTGCCTTCCTCCCTTGTTTCTTGACGCCCACTCCAAGTCTCCTGGATCACGTTTGTTGAGAAAATCACGTTCCCGAAGGTTTCATTCCGTTTGGACGTCGTTTGATATTCCTTTTCTTCAAAACCCTAAAATAGGCAAAGAAACAACAATTTGGGCTGGGCCTCCGGTTAGTAGGTTAGTCCCAAAAATGATATAAAATTGTAAAATAAAGCCCAGTAACATCCAAAATAGATAATATAATAGCATGGAGCACTCAAAATTTATAGATACGTTGGAGACATATCAAGCATCCCCAAGCTTAATTCCTGCTCGTCGTCGAGTAGGTAAATGATAAAAGAAGAATTTTTTTATGTGGAATGCTTTCTAACATATTTCTCAATGTAATTTTTCTTTATTGTGTCATGAATGTTCAGATCCGAAAGATTCAAGATAAAAGTTTAATATTGACATAGAAATAATAATACTTCAAGCATACTAACTAAGCAATTATGTCTTCTCAAAATAACATGGCCAAAGAAAGTGATCCCTACAAAATCATATAGTCTGGCTATGCTCTATCTTCACCACTCAAAATATTTAAATCATGCACAACCCTGATGACAAGCCAAGCAATTGTTTCATACTTTTGATGTTCTCAAACTTTTTCAATCTTCACGCAATATATGAGCGTGAGCCATGGATATAACACTATATGTGGAATAGAATGGTGGTTGTGGAGAAGACAAAAAGGAGAAGATAGTCTCACATCAACTAGGCATATCAATGGGCTATGGAGATGCCCATTAATAGATATCAATGTGAGTGAGTAGGGATTACCATGCAACGGATGCACTAGAGCTATAAGTATATGAAAGCTCAACAAAAGAAACTAAGTGGGTGTGCATCCAACTTGCTTGCTCATGAAGACCTAGGGTATTTTGAGGAAGCCCATCATTGGAATATACAAGCCAAGTTCTATAATGAAAAATTCCCACTAGTATATGAAAGTGATAACATAGGAGACTCTCTATCATGAAGATCATAGTGCTACTTTGAAGCACAAGTGTGGAAAAAGGATAGTAGCATTGTCGCTTCTCTCTTTTTCTCTAATTTTCAATTTGGGCCTTCTTTTTTATTTTCTTTTTGGCCTCTTTTTATATTTTTTAGTCTGGAGTCTCATCCCGACTTGTTGGGGAATCATAGTCTCCATCATTCTTTCCTCACTTGGGACAATGCTCTAATAATGATGATCATCACACTTTATTCACTTACAACTCAAGAATTACAACTCAATACTTAGAACAAAATATGACTCTATGTGAATGCCTCTGGAGGTGTACCGGGATGTGCAATGATGCATGAGCGACATGTATGAAGAATTATGAATGGTGGCTTTGCCACAAATACGATGTCAACTACATGATCATGCAAGCAATATGACAATGATGAAGCGTGTCATAATAACGGAACGGTGGAAAGTTGCATGGCAATGTATCTCGGAATGGCTATGGAAATGCCATAATAGGTAGGTATGGTGGCTGTTTTGAGGAAGGTATATGGTACCGGCGAAAGTTGCACGATACTAGAGAGGCTAGCAATGGTGGAAGGGTGAGAGTGCTTATAATCCATGGACTCAAAATTAGTCATAAAGAACTCACATACTTATTGCAAAAATATATTAGTTACCAAAACAAAGTATTATGCGCATGCTCCTAGGGGGATAGATTGGTAGGAAAAGACCATCGCTCGTCCCCGACCGCCACTCATAAGGAAGACAATAAATAAATAAATCATGCTCCGACTTCATCACATAACGGTTCACCATACGTGCATGCTACGAGAATCCCAAACTTCAACACAAGTATTTCTCAAATTCACAACTACTCAACTAGCATGACTCTAATATCACCATCTCCACATCTCAAAACAATTATCAAGTATCAAACTTCTCATAGTATTGAATGCACTTCTATGAAAGTTTTTATATTAAAGCAAATTTCCATGTTGTTCTAAAGGACTCTCAAAATAATATAAGTGAATCATGAGAGATCAATTATTTCTATAAAATAAAACCACCACCGTGCTCTAAAAGATATAAGTGAAGCACTAGAGCAAAAACTATATAGCTCAAAAGATATAAGTGAAGCACATAGATATTCTAATAAATTTCAAATTATGTGAGTCTCTCTCAAAAGGTGTGTACATCAAGGATGATTGTGGTAAACTAAAAATCAAAGACTCAAATCATACAATACGCTACAAGCAAAACACATATCATGTGGTGAATAAAAATATAGTTCCAAGTAAAGTTACCGATAGATGAAGACGAAAGAGGGGATGCCTTCCGGGGCATCCCCAAGCTTAGGCTTTTTGGTGTCCTTGAATTTTACCTTGGGGTACCATGGGCATCCCCAAGCTTAGGCTCTTGCCACTCCTTGTTCCATAATCCATCAAATCTTTACCCAGAACTTGAAAACTTCACAACACAAAACTCAAAATAGAAAATCTCGTGAGCTCCGTTAGCGAAAGAAAACAAAACACCACTTCAAGGTACTGTAATGAACTAATTATTTATATATATTGGTGTTAAACCTACTACATTCCAACTTCTCTATGGTTTATAAACTCTTTTACTAGCCATAGATTTGTCAAAATAAGCAAACAACACAAGAAAAACAAAATCTGTCAAAAACAGAACAGTCTGTAGTAATCTGTAGCTAACGCAAACTCTGGAACCCCAAAAATTCTAAAATAAATTGATGGACGTGAGGAATTTATATAGTAATCATCTTTAAAAAGAATTAACTAAATAGCACCTTCCAAATAAAAATGGCAGCAGTTCTCATGAGCACTAAAGTTTCTGTTTTTTACAGCAAGATCAAAAAGACTTTCCCCAAGTCTTCCCAACGGTTCTACTTGGCACAAACACTAATTAAACACAAAAAACACAACCAAAACAGAGGCTAGATAAATTATTTATTACTAAACAGAATCAAAAAGCAAGGGATAAAAATAAAATTGGGTTTCCTCCCAACAAGCGCTATTGTTTAACGCCCCTAGCTAGAGCCATAGACATCACTTCGGCCGGTGCTCTGCTACCTCTTGAGCACTATGTTGGTTTTCCCTTGAAGAGGAAAGGGTGATTCAGCAAAGTAGCATAAGTATTTCCCTCAGTTTTTGAGAACCAAGGTATTAATCCGATAGGAGATCACGCTCAAGTCCCACGCACCTACACAAACAAATAAGAACCTCGCAACCAACGCGATAAAGGGGTTGTCAAGCCCTTCACGGTCACTTACGAGAGTGAGATCTGATAGATATGATAAGATAATATTTTTGGTATTTTTATGATAAAGATGCAAAGTAAAATAAAAGGCACTAGAAATAACTAAGTATTGGAAGATTAATATGATGGAAGATAGACCCGGGGGCCATAGATTTCACTAGTGGCTTCTCTCAATAGCATAAGTATTACGGTGGGTAAACGAATTACTGTCGAGCAATTGATATAATTGATCATAGTTATGAGAATATCTAGGTATGATCATGTATATAGGCATCACGTCCGAGACAAGTAGACCAAAACGATTCTGCATCTACTACTATTACTCCACACATCGACCGCTATCCAGCATGCATCTAGAGTATTAAGTTCATAAGAACAGAGTAATGCTTTAAGGAAGATGACATGATGTAGAGGGATAAACTCATGCAATATGATATAAACCCCATCTTTTTATCCTCGATGGCAACAATACAATACGTGTCGGTTCCCTTTTTGTCACTGGGATCGAGCACCGCAAGATTGAACCCAAAGCCAAGCACTTCTCCCATTGCAAGAAAGATCAATCTAATAGGCCAGACCAAACTAATAATCCGAAGAGACTTGCAAAGATAAACCAATCATACATAAAAGAATTCAGAGGAGAATCAAATATTGTTCGTAGATAATCTGGATCATAAACCCACAATTCATCGGATCTCGACAAACACACCGCAAGACAAGATTACATCGAATAGATCTCCAAGAGAATCGAGGAGAACTTTGTATTGATATCCAAAGAGAGAGAAGAAGCCATCTAGCTAATAACTATGGACCCGTAGGTCTGAAATAAACTACTCACACATCATCGGAGAGGACATGGAGTTGATGTAGAGGCCCTCCGTGATCAATGCCCCCTTCGGCGGAGCTCCAGAAAAGGCCCCAAGATGGGATCTCTCGGGTACAAAAGGTTGCGGCGGTGGAATTAGGTTTTTGTGGTGCTACTGGATGTTTGGGGGGTACATGGACTTATATAGGAGGAAGAAGTACGTCGGTGGAGCAACGGAGGGCCCACGAGGGTGGAGGGCGCGCCTAGGGGGGTAGGCGTGCCCCTGCCTCGTGCCTTCCTCCCTTGTTTCTTGAAACCCACTCCAAGTCTCCTGGATCACGTTTGTTGAGAAAATCACGTTCCCGAAGGTTTCATTCCGTCTGGACTCTGTTTGATATTCCTTTTCTTCAAAACCCTAAAATAGGCAAAAAACAGCAATTTGGGCTGGACCTCCGGTTAGTAGGTTAGTCCCAAAAATGATATAAAAGTGTAAAATAAAGCCCATTAACATCCAAAATAGATAATGTAATAGCATGGAGCAATAGTTGTTTGATCTTGCTGAAACAACGGAAACTATTACGCTCACGAAATTAATTTTCATTTTCTACTAGAGAGTGATAAAATACCCATTTCAATTGCAGTAGATCAATATACAAATTTCTCAGGTCGTGCTAATGTTTCAGAGCTTTTTGAGTTATAGAAGTATTCGAAATAGTCAGATTGCTACAGACTGTTCTGTTTTGACAGATTCTATTTTCTTTGTGTTGTGTGCTTATTTTGATGGCTCTATGGTTTTCTTTGATGAGTTTTTGCCATAGAAAAAAGATGGAATACAGTAGATATAATACAAAAATAAAATATGAATTGGTTTGATACATCACTTATAGTAGTGGTTTATTATTCTTATACTAACGGATCTCACGAGGGCTTTGTTGAGTTTTGTGTGATTGAAGTTTTCAAGTTTTGGTTTATCTTACGATGGATGAAGGAAGGATGTAAGAGCCTAAGCTTGGGGATGGCCTGGCATCCCAAGCTATTATCCAAGAATGAGCAACCAACTAAGCTTGGGGATGCCCCCGAGTGGCATCCCCTCTTTCTTCCAACAACTATCGATATTTTACTCGAGACTATATTTTCATTCATCACATGATATGTGTTTTTCTTGGAGCATCTTGTATGATATGTGTCTTTTATTGTTTTATTTTGTGTTTTAAGTCATCAATTCTTGCTGGACACACCTATTTGAGAGAGCCAAAATTATATCATGACTTGTTAGAATTGCTCTCTATATTTCACTTAAATCTTTTATGAGCTAGGACTTGCTCTAGTGCTTCACTTATATCTTTTTGAGCATGGTGTGCTTTGTTATTTTTGAATAAATGCTCTCTTGCTTCACTTAGATTTATTTGAGAGTTAGTGAAATTTTGAAGAAATTCTCCCTTGCTTCACTTCAATTATTTTGAGAGAAAGAAAATTTGTTATGCTCATGATCTTCACTTATATTTGTTCGAGCTTATGAAAAGCAACACATGAAAATTAGTGCCAAAGTGATAGATATCCAAGAAGAATAAAGAAAATAAAATGTCATGAAGATCATTGGACAAAATAAACTTCATTCTTAGTAAAAGTTTTGAGATATGATGATGTGATATGTGAGTCATCTTGATGAGTAATTGTGCTCTAGTAAGAATATTGGTGTTAGGGTTTGTCATTCCCTATGCATGCATGAAAGTCAATAATCATGCAATGAAAATTATATCCTACTTGTGGTGCATTATTCGGTGTTAATTATGCTTAATGCTTGCTTGTGAGATTATTCGTTTCTTGGTTGGTCGCTTCTCAATCTTTTTTTCTAGCCTTGATTTTGCACTAAGTATGACCTCTACTTGTGCATCCAAAATCCTTTAAACTAGTTTTGCCACATGAGTCCACTATATCTACCTATATGCGGTATTCTTTTGCCATTATAAGAAAATTTGCATGTGCCACCTCTAATTTTCAAAATAAACTTCTCTTTTGTGTGTTTGTTTCGCTCGCGGAGCGGTGAGGGGTGGCTAATATTTTCCATGCTAGATGTGTTATTCTCAAGATGAGTGTTTATTCAATTATCATTGCACGAGAGTAAGGCAAAGGTATTAGGGATGCCCAGTCCCGAAATGCAAAAACAAATTAATTTACTTTATGTTGTCAAATAATAAATTCCTTGGAAAGTGTTGGTATGGAGGGCACCCATGGATACGGTTAGCCATGGAAAGTGAAAGTTATGATGGAAAAAGGAATAAACTTTATTTTCTGTTTGGGAACCGCCTATGATATATCTAAGCATGGAAAGTATTGGGAACTCTAAGTCGTTCTTGTTGTGGGATGAATACACCTCCCAAAATGTTTTTATCTCAAAATTTTCGCTTTGAGCTCTGCCACCTCTACAAATCCCTACTTCCCTCTGCGAAGAGACTTTCTTTTACTTTATGCAATTTTTATTTTGAAATTTGAGTCTCCATCTTCTCTCATAAAAGCAACAACTAGGAGGCAATATGATCGTGCTGAAGTATTGGGTGTAGTTAATATTCGAGTGTGTTTCATGAATGGATCAATGTTTGAGCATGATGGGCTAGGGATAACTTATTTTAGCATTGATATTTTGAAAGACATGGTTGCTTGTTGATATGCTTGAGTATCTAAATTATTATGTCAAAACTAGACTATTGCTTTGAATCACATAAAAGTCCAAATGTCCATGCTATAAAGAAAAGAATATTATATGACTTGATGAGCAGCACTCCACATCAAAAATTCTATTTTTTTCACTTACCTACTCGAGGACGAGTAGGAGTTAAGCTTGGGGATGCTGATACATCTCCAATGTATCTATAATTTTTGATTGTTCCATGTTGTTTTATTATCAATCTTGGATGTTTTATAATTATTTTATAGTCATTTTATATCAATTTTTGGTACTAACCTATTGACATAGTGCCAAGTGCCAGTTGCTGTTTTTTCCATGTTTTTTACATCGCAGAAAATCAATATCAAACGGAGTCCAAATGCCACGAAACTTTACAGAGATTTTTATGGGCCAGAAGGAAGGCAATGGGCCCTGGTTGCACCTGGGGGGGGTGCCCCGAGGGGGGAACAACCCACCAAGGCGCGCCAGGAGGCCCAAGCGCGCCCTGGTGGGTTGTGCCCACCTCGGGTGCCCCCCGGACCGCCTCTTTGCTCTATAAATACCCTCAAAATACCAGAACCCTAGGGGAGTCAACGAAATATCTATCCACCCGCCGCAGAGTCCAGAACCACCAGATCCAATCTAGACACCATCTCAGATGGGGTTCACCACCTCCATTGGTGCCTCTCCGATGATGCGTGAGTAGTTCTTTGTAGACCTTCGAGTCCGTAGTTAGTAGCTAGATGGCTTCATCTCTCTCTCTCTTGATTCTCAATACAATGGTCTCTTGGAGATCCATATGTTGTAACTCTTTTGCGGTGAGTTTGTTGGGATCGATGAACTTCGAGTTTATGACCAGATCTATGTTTTTATATCCATGAAAGTATTTGAGTTTCTTTGATCTCTTTTATGCACGATATCTTATAGGCTCGTATTTGTTCTCCGATATTTGAGTTTTTTTTGGCCAACTTGATCTATTTATCTTGCAATGGGAAGAGGTTCCCGGTAGTGGGTTCGATCTTACGGTGCTTGATCCCAGTGACAGAAAGGGAACCGACACGTATGTATCGTTGCTACTAAGGATAAAAAGACGAGATCTATATCTACCACCATATAGATAAACGGATCTTGTCTACATCATGTCATCGTTCTTATTGCATCACTCCATTTTTCCATGAAACTTAATACAGTAGATGCATGCTGGATAGCGGTCGATGTGTGGAGTAATAGTAGTAGATGCAGGCAGGAGTCGGTCTACTAATCTTGGACGTGATGCCTATGTAATGATCATTGCCTGGATATCATCATAATTATTTGAAGTTCTATCAATTTCCCAACAGTAATTTGTTTACCCACCATTTGCTATTTTTCTCGAGAGAAGCCACAAGTGAAACATACGACCCCCGGGTCTTCTTTCTCATATATTTGCCTTGCGATCTACTTTTCCTTTGCATGTTTATTCAGATCTATTAAACCAAAAATCCAAAAATACCTTCCTGCAATTTATTTTATTTAGCGTTCGATCTATCAATATTTACAACCTTATCTCCCGTCACTCGCCGTTTCTGGCGCCGTTACCCGAAAGGGACTGACAACCCCTTTAACACGTTGGGTTGCGAGGTGTTGTTAATTGTGTGGAGGGGCTGTTTATGTTATGTTGCTTGGTTCTCCTATTGGTTCGATAACCTTGGTTTCATAACTGAGGGAAATACCTACCATCTTTGTGCTACATGATCCCTCCCTCTCCAGGGAAATACCAAAGTAGTTCCAGCTACCATCAGCGATCTACTTTTCCTTTGCATTTATTTTCAGATCTACTAAACCAAAAACCCAAAAATACTTTGCTACACTTTATTTTATTTGTGATCTATTTATTCAATCTATTGCAACTTTCTCCCGTCCACGCACCAATTTCTGGCGCTATTACCCGAAAGGGATTGACAATCCCTTTAACACGTCGGGTTGCGAGTGGTTGTTATTTGTGTGCAGGGGCTGTTTACGTTGTGTTGCTTGGTTCTCCTACTGGCTCGATAACCTTGGTTTCATATCTGAGGGAAATACCTACCGCCGCTGTGCTACATCATCCCTTCCTCTTTGGGGAAATACCAACGTAGCTTCAAGCGACATCAAAAGGAATTTCTGGCGCCGTTGCCGAGGAGGATCTTCAACATATACCAGGTTCCTAATCACAAATCTCATCTCCTCGCAATTTACATTATTTGCCATTTGCCTCTCGTTTTCCTATCCCCCACTTCACAAAAATTTGCCATTTTATTCGCCCCTCTTTTTCCGTTCGCCGTTTTCTCGCCGGATCTATCCTTTGCTTGCAATCATGAGTGATTTTGGTATGGCACCAACAAATGATGGCCTTACTCCTAAGATTGGATGTACGGGCAATTTGTATGCTAAATTTTTTATCTTGGGGCAAGTTAACATTATGGGAAAAGAACGTATGCAAGAATTTTTCAATTGTGTTGGGAATCTAAGTCTTGATGATGCTCCTATACTTAAAACTACTAGATCTTATGCAGATGCTATTTCAGATCTAGTTCTGAAGCTTGAAAGTAAATTTATTCATACTCATCCTACTTTGCAAACATTGTTTTTTGAGCTTCCCGTTATAAAGAATCCTAGGGCTAAAAAGTTGGCCACTCACGTTCTTATGAATGAGTTTGACTACATAATACAGGAAGCTAGGGAAATCTTTGATTTTTATGGTATGAATCATGAAAAACCTGTGATAGATGAAATTCTTTACAATAGTGACTATGCTTTAAGACATTTTCTTGGGGATAATAAAATCTTTGATGAGAATCTTAAAAAGGAAGTCCCCGTTCTAGATATAATCCAACAGGTTTTCAATAATGTTAATCAACATTACTCTTGGATTGTTGCGGGAAATCAAAAAGTTATGATGAACATCAACTTAGGAACGCTAAGGTTTCTATGGATAATATGTCTTATGTTGTGTTTACAAAACCCCATGATGAACACACCTCTAAGAAGGTTAAGAAGAAGGATGACAAAACTTAGATCCTTTCCTTATGCCTAGCTAAGGACGTAAAACTATAGCGCTTGTTGGGAGGCAACCCAATGAATAAACATTATTTTTGCTTTTTGCTTCCTGTTTTTGAGTGTTAGAACAATCATGCTACTGTTATGATTGTGTTTTTATGTCTTAATTAGTGTTTGTGCCAAGTAAAGCCTTTAGGATTTTTTGGGTGATAGTTGTCGGATTATGGGTTCCGGCAAACCCTTGAGATTCGAACACTGGGGGGCGCACGGAGATCTCTCTCTCCCCCACGAGCCCACCCTCGCAACGATTTCTAAGCCTAGCTCGCCGAACCCGAAGAACAAGGGACACAAGGGTTTATACTGGTTCAGGCCATCGTTGTGGTGTAATACCCTACTCCAGTGTGGTGTGGTGGATTGTCTTGTAGGCTGATGATGAACAGTACAAGGGAAGAACAACCTCCTCAGGAGAGGTGTTCTTGAGCTCGATGAGCTCGTGTGTGTGTGAGGGTGGTCTAAATGATCCCCCCCTCTAAGGTGGTGGCTAGTCCTATTTATATTAGGCGGGAAGGGATCTCACAACGGCCAATTTGAAGGGGGACAACTAGTACAAGTTATTGTGACAAAAGGTGGTCTTCGCCTGCCAAAGGCTCTGGTGGTGACGCCGTCGTGGGCTCTGTGGTGACCTCTGTCCTGCCGGTCTTGGTATCGTTGCACCAATATGGAAACCTTTGCCTGATGCCTCGGGACTCCTCGCCTGCGCTTGCCCCTTTAGCACCAAAGAGGCAACAAGCACTCCGTGCCCGGTGGCGCCCGCCTGGCCTTGGTCGTCATGGCTCACATTATGCGCTCCTCGCGAGGTGCCCCTTGCATAGATATCTCCGCCCCTCGGGAGCCAGCCTAGGGAGGCTGCCCCTGAGGAGGTCTTGCGTCGTCCGCCTCGCGAGGCTTGGCCCTCGCGAGGGTCTTGAATGGTTGTTGATGAAGTTGGGCCGTACCAGGCCGCTGGATGAGCCACGCCCTGGGCCGCATGCAGGCAAGTCTGCGTACCCCCATTCCCAGGACGCCGATAGTAGCCCCCGGGCCCAAGGCGCGCTCGTACTTGGCTTCGCGGCGAAGCCAAGGGTCAAGTGCGAAGCATCACGGTCCCCAATAGCCTGTGGCCTCGATTGACGTGTGGCGATTGACTGGACGTGGGCGTCTCCGCTTCCCCATGGCGCCTCGGCAACTGCCTAACTTGACGAGGCCTGTTGCATGCATAAGAAAGTCATCATTACCTTAGATCATGGAGGCCGGCGGTTGGCCTCCCTCTGGCTATAAATGAGGAGAGGGGCAGAGCCCCCATCGCTCATCTCTTCCTCTGTTCCGCCCGCTTCTTCTTCTTCCTTGCTGTAACACCCATGGCGCCGATACGGAGGTTCTCCGCCGCTGAGAAGGGGAGAACCCCCCGCGAAGAGCCAGTGCCACTCCCACTGAAGAAGAGGCCGGTCCGCTCCCGCGACATCGTCGCGAGACTGGAGGTGACGAGGCCCTGGCACGAGCGGCCTCCCCCGGGCTACCCGCTGCCCTTGTATGCTCAGGCAGATGGCTCCGAAGGAGGAGGTATGGGCCGACACCCCTCGCGCCATGACCGCAGTGGCCGTGCAGTGGTGGAGCGCGCCGCCGTCCCACGAACCCACGCCGAGGGCTCCTCACGAGAACTCGTGGTGTGGGCGGCGATGCCACCGCGCACGTGGATCCGGTTCCCGCCATTCTTCATCGAAGAGATGCCACCGAGGGGGCCACTAGAGTTATGGCTGCAACACGCTGGGTGCGACACCCCGGCGACGGGAGCGGAGGTCGAGGTCGTCTCCCCAGGAAAGATCTTCATGACCTGTGGATGGGATGAAGTCGCCCGCGTCTGCCGTGCGGAGGGGGCGCTCGCCATCCATTTCGAGTACGACGGCGCCTCCACGTTGTTCTTCAAGGTCTTCGACGAGGAGGGTAATCGCCTGGAATGCTGCCCTGGAGGGGGCCGCCAGGATGGTGCAGCGGCAGGCGCTCAGCCCGCCCTTGGACCTGCCGACAGCTCCTCCAGCAGCAGCGGCAGCTCCTGGGAGTCCAGCGACTCTCCCAAGCCCGACGAGACTCTGGAGACGAGCGACGACAGCTATGTGCCCCCGAGCTCTTGTCGCGGCCGGAGCGCAGCGGTGGCATCCGCTCGTCGCCGTTGTTGATCTAGATGAGGTTGGCGTCAGCCTCCCTTGGTCCACTGTTGATGATGGCGCCGGCAGCGGCGCCTGCAGATGTGATCTCCGATAGCCTTCTTCTTTTGTTCCTTGCGAGAGGTCGAGACGAAACCCGCGGGGCATGTAAAGACTCTGTAGCGCTTTTTGCAGCAATGTTCTCCCGTTATGAAATTCGTGATTGCGCGTCTTGCTCCGGCTCGGTCCCCCCTTCCCAGCCTTGCGGTAGCTTAGTGCTCTACAGTCATAGGTCCCAGTCCCCAGGCAGGCTGCAGCCGTCGCTGGTATGCCAGGTCGCGCTGCCGTGGTCAAGGCCAGGAGGTGAGCAGCCCGAGGTCCAATAAGAGCACCTGAGGCGCTATGCTCAAGAGGTCCCCTTTAGCGTGCAAGCAACTACCTGAAGGTAGGAAAGGAAGGCGATGTCGCTGCAGCAAGGCTGCTGGAGGTGGGAATCCTTTCTCACAGTACCGAGCTGATTCGAGCGCAAAACTTATCTTAGTGGTCCAGAGCCGATTCCTTGCACAGTGCCAATTCCGTGTGTCAGCTGGGTTAGGCTCGCGCGAGGTTCCCCCTCCTTTCACGCTCTTCTGTGTGCTCTGTGTCCTCGGGTCCCGGCCCTCGAGCGAGCTCAGCTGCCGCTGGTATGCCAGGTCGCGATGCCATGGTCAATGCCAAGGGGTGAGGGATGGAGAGCCACTAAGAGCCCCTGAGTTGCGATGCTCAAGAGCCCCCCTTTAATGCGCAAGAGAATTGTGTGAAAAAAGGAGCCCACGGTGCCGCCCGCCATCAGCCTCCGGAGATTCCTGCAGGTTAGCGCGAGGGAGGAATACAAGTAGCAATCGTTCTTGCGGTCTGCCACTGGTCGTTCCGCAAGAAGATGAAGGCACTGAGGGCCTGGTGAGGTGACGTGCGCGGAGCGTGCCGCGAGCCAGAGCTCGACCACTCAAATTTTGTTCAGCGTTGCAAGGACGGACCCGAGCACAAGCGTCGTGCCAGCATGAGTAGCCCCCATTGCGGGATGAGCGGGGGACCAATTGGCGACGCGGGTGTCCGCGATGGATAGTAGGCAGCAGGAGATAGTCATGAAATGACTCCAGCAATGGATAAGGTTAGCTTAGATAGATGCAAGAATGATACATGCCACGGGGATGGCCCCACGTGGCCTGGGGATGATGCAGCTCGAGGGGCGCCCCCAACTGAATGAACTGGAAAGAGTCACCTGATACCGTAGCTGGAGCGGTGTTGGAGTAGCTGAAGATGCGCGACGAAGGGTTGTCCCTCATGAGCTGCCAGGGTCCTGAGCCTCAGGAGGACCCGCAGGCCCAGGTGGCTCCTGAAGAATCGTCGCAACCTCCTCCAGGACGGCGTGATTCCTGGCCTCCTGGGCCGCCAGGATGCTCCGTAGATGGTGCTGGAAGTTGACAGCTCCGCTCGGCAAGCCGAACAGCATGCGAACGTAATTGTTAGGTGGACCCTCGCACCGTCCAACGCGTGAAGGCTAGAAACGTCCCTGAGATGCGGCCCTGTTGAGCCCTGGAATGTCGATGCAGCCGCGCAGCCCGCCATCCTTGCCAGGATGGGGAGTTGCCCCGGGTGGTGGGCGGCGGTCGCCGCGTATGGTCCTTGCCTAATGAAGCTCCTTGATCGCCTTGGTGGTGAACTCCTGAGCACAAGGCGCTCCACGCCTCGTGCCCTCTTGAGGGAAACGTGCAGCGAAGCACGCCTCCACATGGTGCCCGAGCGCCTCCCTCGTGACGTTGGCTAGGTCTGAGGCCCTCCAGAAGAGAGCCCCCGAGCCCAGCCTGAGGAGGGCGCCGGGAACACCTTCCTATGCGAGGGAGGGAGGCGCCCCGACCACAGGCACAGATCCTGAGGTGGTACTGCTAGGAACATCACTCTCATGAGGTCCTGGGTGGAACAACTGCTTCTTCTTCTTGGGGATGGCTTTAGGAGGGTATAGGGTGCCTTCGTTGTCGGGGTTTTCAACTGCTGCAGCCTGGAATGCGCGCTCAAGGGAGCACCCCACATCTCTTTCTTCACACGGAACCGTGATGACGCCGCCGCTCCCTGGCATCTTGAGGACATTATAGCTGTGGTGGGTCACTGCCATGAACTTGGCCAAGGCTGGATACCCAAGGATGGTGTTGTACGGCAGGCGGATGTGGGCGACGTCGAAGTCGATGAGCTCAATGCGGTAGTTGTCACGCTGGCCAAAGGTGACAGGGAGGCGGACCTGCCCTATCGAGGTGGTGGAGCCATCGGTCACTCCTGAGAAAGGCTTGGTAGGCTGTAGCTGATCGTATGGCACCTGAAGGTTGTCGAACGTCTCGACGGACATGACATTGAGCCCTGCGCCACAGTCGATGAGGGTCTTGGTGACTTGAACGTTGCTGATGACGGGTGAGCAGAGCATCGGGAGGACGCCAGTGGTCACCGCGCACTTGAGTTGGTCCGCCGAGCTGAAGGTGATGGTGCACTTGGACCACCTGAGCGGGCGTGTGGCCTCAAGCCTGTGAAGGGCTACGTTCACCTCACGAGAAAACTGCTTGAAAATACGCTAAGAGGCTAGGGCTTGAGTGCCACCCAAGACGCATGCGATGGCACAAGGCTCTTGGAAGCCTCCACCCCCCTCGTCCTGATGATGATCGTCGTTCCTCCTTGGCGGTGGTGGCAGCGGAGGGAGGCCAGCGTTGCCCTGAGGGCAGTCCTCACGAGGCTCCTCCCTCCAGGCGCCCTCGCGAGGCGGGTCCTGCCAGTGGTCCTCACGAGGCCGGTCGTGCCACTCCTGGCGGGTGCCATGTGTAACACCCCGGATGTAACTTGCCATATTTGTAACTCCGACTCTTGCCATTTCCGGCTTTAAGTTATGAGATTTCTCTTCGTGGTTGGGTTTTTGTCTTCATTTTGCATTTTGTTCATGTCATGCATTTCATATCATGTCATCATGTGCATCGCATTTGCATACGTGTTCATCTCATGCACCCGAGCATTTTCCCCGTTGTCCGTTTCGCAATCCGACACTCCTACGTGCACCAGCGTGCCCCTCTTGTCTCTTTTCATGAGCGGGTGTTAAACATTCTCGGAATGGACCGAGATTTGCCAAGGGGCCTTGGTACTCTACCGGTAGACCACCTGTCAAATTTCGTTCCATTTGGAGTCTGTTTGATGCTCCAATGGTTAACCGGGTAACCGCGAAGGCCTCTTGTGTGTTGCAGCCCAACACCCCTCCAAAACGGCCCAATAACCCATCTAAACCACTCCCATGTCCTCCGTCGTCGGATGACGATCGTGTGGGCAAAAACTACACCTCATTTGTACAGTCCAAACTCCCCTACCTACAAATGTGTGCACCCCTCCGAAGTTCGCGCAGATGAAACCCTAGCCCCGCTCCCCTCGCGCCGCCGGACATTTCATCGCCACCGACGGACATGCCCGCCACCGTCGCCCGGCCATTCCGGGGTTGACACGTGTCCCCGTCCACTCCGCGCCGCGGCGGCCCGCCCGAGCCCGCGGGAGGCACGCACAGGCCCGTCCGGCAGTCTCCCGCCGGATCGCCTGTTGGGGAACATAGCAGAATTTTAAAATTTTCTACGCATCATGAAGATCAATCTATGGAGTCGTCTAGCAACGAGGGAGAGGGGAGTGCATCTACATACCCTTGTAGATCGCGCGCAGAAGCGTTCAAGAGAACGGGGTTGATGGAGTCGTACTCGTCGTGATCCAAATCACTGATGACCTAGCGCCAAACGGACGGCACCTCCGCGTTCAACACACGTACGGTTGGGAAGACGTCTCCTCCAACTTGATCCAGCAAGGGGGAAGGAGAGGTTGATGAAGATCCAACAGCACGACGGCGTGGTGGTGGAAGCAACGGTGATCTCGGCAGGGCTTCCCCAAGCTCAGGGAGAGGGAGGAGTGTCACGGGAGGGAGAGGGAGGCGCCAGGGGCTAGGGTGCGGCTTCCCTCCCCCCCACTATATATAGGACCCCTAGGGGGGCGCCGGCCCTAGGAGATTGAATCTCCAAGGGGGGCGGCCAAGGGGGTGGAGTGCCCCCCAAGCCAAGTGGGGCGCCCCCACCCCTAGGGTTTCCAACCCTAGGCGCAGGGGGAGGCCCATGGGGGGCGCACCAGCCCACTAGGGGCTGGTTCCCCTCCCACTTCAGCCCATGGGGCCCTCCGGGATAGGTGGCCCCACCCGGTGGACCCCCGGGACCCTTCCGGTGGCCCCGGTATAATACCGATTACCCCCGAAACTTTCCTGATGGCCGAAATTTGACTTCCTATATATAATCTTCACCTTCGGACCATTCCGGAACTCCTCGTGATGTCCGGGATCTCATCCAGGACTCCGAACAACTTTCGGGTTACCGTATACTAATATCTCAACAACCCTAGCGTCACCGAACCTTAAGTGTATAGACCCTACGGGTTCGGAAGACACGCACACATGACCAAGATGACTCTCCGGTCAATAACCAACAGCGGGATCTGGATACCCATGTTGGCTCCCACATGCTTCTCGATGATCTCATCAGATGAACCACGATATCGAGGATTCAATCAATCCCGTATACAATTCCCTTTGTCAATCGGTATGTTACTTGCCCGAGACTCGATCGTCGGTATCCCAATACCTCATTCAATCTCATTACCGGCAAGTCACTTTACTCGTACCGTAATGCATGATACCGTGATCAACCACTTGGTCACATTGAGCTCATTATGATGATGCATTACCGAGTGGGCCCAGAGATACCTCTCCGCCATACGGAGTGACAAATCCCAGTCTCGATTCGTGCCAACCCAACAGACACTTTCAGAGATACCTGTAGTGTACCTTTATAGTCACCCAGTTATGTTGTGACGTTTGGCACACCCAAAGCACTCCTACGGTATCCGGGAGTTGCACAATCTCATGGTCTAAGGAAATGATACTTGACATTCGGAAAAGCTATAGCAAACGAACTACACGATTTTTGGGCTATGCTTAGGATTGGGTCTTATCCATCACATCATTCTCCTAATGATGTGATCCCGTTATCAATGACATCCAATGTCCATAGTCAGGAAACCATGACTATCTTCTGATCAACGAGCTAGTCAACTAGAGGCTCACTAGGGACGTGTTGTGGTCTATGTATTCACACATGTATTACGATTTCCGGATAACACAATTATAGCATGAACAATAGACAATTATCATGAACAAAGAAATATAATAATTACCATTTTATTATTGCCTCTAGGGCATATTTCCAACAGTCTCTCACTTGCACTAGAGTCAATAGTCTAGTTACATTGTGATGAACCGAACACCCATGCAGTTCTGGTGTTGATCATGTTTTGCTCTAGGGAGAGGTTTAGTCAACGGATCTGCCACATTCAGGTCCGTATGTACTTTACAAATATCTATGTCTCCATTTTGAACACTTTCACGAATGGAGTTGAATCGACGCTTGATATGCCTGGTCTTCTTGTGAAACCTGGGCTCCTTGGCAAGGGCAATAGCTCCAGTGTTGTCACAGAAGAGAGTCATCGGGCCCGACGCATTGGGTATGACTCCTAGGTCGGTAATGAACTCCTTCACCTAGATTGCCTCTTGTGCTGCCTCCGAGGCTGCCATGTACTCCGCTTCACATGTAGATCCCGCCACAACGCTTTGCTTGCAACTGCACCAGCTTACTGCCCCACCATTCAAAATATACACGTATCCGGTTTGTGACTTAGAGTCATCCAGATCTGTGTCGAAGCTAGCATCGGCGTACCCCTTTACGACGAGCTCTTCGTCACCTCCATAAATGAGAAACATATCCTTAGTCCTCTTCAGGTACTTCAGGATATTCTTGACCGCTGTCCAGTGTTCCATGCCGGGATTACTTTGGTACCTTCCTACCAAACTTACGGCAAGGTTTACATCAGGTCTGGTACACAGCATATCATACATGATAGACCCTATGGCCGAGGCATAGGGGACGACACTCATCTTTTCTCTATCTTCTGCCATGGTCGGGCATTGAGCCGTGCTCAATCTCTTACCTTGCAATACAGGCAAGAACCCCTTCTTTGACTGATCCATATTGAACTTCTTCAATATCTTGTCAAGGTACGTACTCTGTGAAAGACCAATGAGGCGTCTCGATCTATCTCTATAGATCTTGATGCCTAATATGTAAGCAGCTTCTCCAATATCCTTCATTGAAAAACACTTGTTCAAGTAGGCCTTTATGCTTTCCAAGAATTCTATATCATTTCCCATCAACAGTATGTCATCCACATACAATATGAGAAATGCCACAGAGCTTCCACTCACTTTCTTGTAAATGCAGGCTTCTCCATAAGTCTGCGTAAACCCAAACGCTTTGATCATCTCATCAAAACGAATGTTCCAACTCCGAGATGCTTGCACCAGCCCATAAATGGAGCGTTGGAGCTTGCACACCTTGTCAGCATTCTTAGGATTGACAAAACCTTTCGGCTGCATCATATACAATTCTTCCTTAAGGAAACCATTAAGGAATGGCGTTTTGACGTCCATTTTCCATGTCTCATAATCATAGAATGCGGCAATTGCTAACATGATTCGGACGGACTTCGGCTTTGCTACGGGTGAGAAAGTCTCATCGTAGTCAACCCCTTGAACTTGTCGATAACCCTTAGCGACAAGCCGAGCTTTATAGATGGTTACATTACCATCCGCGTCTGTCTTCTTCTTAAAGATCCATTTACTTTCTATGGCTCGCCGATCATCGGGCAAGTCAGTCAAAGTCCATACTTCGTTTTCATACATGGATCCTATCTCGGATTTCATGGCTTCCAGCCATTTGTCAGAATCTGGGCCCGCAATCGCTTCTTCATAGTTCGAAGGTTCACCGTTGTCTAACAACATGATTTCCAGGACAGGGTTGCCGTACCACTCTGGTGTGGAATGTGTCCTTGTGGACCTACGAAGTTCAGTAGCAACTTGATCTGAAGTTTCATGATCATCATCATTAACTTCCTCTCTAGTTGGTGCAGGCACCTCAGGAACATTTTCTTGAGCTGCGCCACTTACCGGTTCAAGAGGTAATACTTCATCGAGTTCTACTTTCCTCCCACTTATTTCTTTCGAGAGAAACTCTTTCTCTGGAAAGGATCCATTCTTGGCAACAAAGATCCTGCCTTCGGATCTGAGGTAGAAGGTATACCCAATAGTTTCTTTAGGGTATCCTATGAAGACGCATTTTTCTGACTTGGGTTCGAGCTTTTCAGGTTGAAGTTTCTTGACATAAGCATCGCATCCCCAAACTTTTAGAAACGACAGCTTAGGTTTCTTCCCAAACCATAATTCATACGGTGTCGTCTCAACGGATTTTGATGGAGCCCTATTTAAAGTGAATGCAGCAGTCTCTAAAGCATAGCCCCAAAATGACAGCGGTATATCGGTAAGAGACATCATAGATCGCACCATATCCAATAGAGTGCGATTACGACGTTCGGACACACCGTTACGCTGAGGTGTTCCAGGCGGCGTGAGTTGTGAAACTATTCCACATTTCCTTAAGTGTGTGCCAAATTCGTGACTCAAGTATTCTCCCCCATGATCTGATCGCAAGAACTTGATTTTCCTGTCACGTTGATTCTCAACCTCACTCTGAAATTCCTTGAACTTTTCAAAGGTCTCAGACTTGTGTTTCATTAAGTAGACATACCCATATCTACTCAAGTCATTAGTGAGGGTAAGAACATAACGATAGCCACCGCGAGCCTCAACACTCATTGGACTGCACACATCAGTATGTATGATTTCCAATAAGTTGGTTGCTCGCTCCATTGTTCCTGAGAATGGAGTCTTGGTCATTTTACCCATGAGGCATGGTTCGCACGTGTCAAATGATTCGTAATCAAGAGAGTCCAAAAGTCCATCTGCTTGGAGCTTCTTCATGCGTTTGACACCTATGTGACCAAGGCGGCGGTGCCACAAGTATGTGGGACTATCATTATCAACCTTACATCTTTTGGTATTCACACTATGAATATGTGTAACATTACGCTCAAGATTCATTAAGAATAAACCATTCACCAGCGGGGCATGACCATAAAACATATCTCTCATATAAATAGAACAACTATTATTCTCGGATTTAAATGAGTAGCCATCTCGAATTAAACGAGATCCTGATACAATGTTCATGCTCAAAGCTTGCACTAAATAACAATTATTGAGGTTTAAAACTAATCTCGTAGGTAAATGTAGAGGTAGCATGCCGACGACGATCACATCGACCTTGGAACCATTCCCGACACGCATCGTCACCTCGTCCTTCGCCAGTCTCCGCTTATTCTGCAGCTCCTGCTTTGAGTTACAAATGTGAGCAACCGCACCAGTATCAAATACCCAGGAGCTACTACGAGTACTGGTAAGGTACACATCAATTACATGTATATCACATATACCTTTAGTGTTGCCGGCCTTCTTGTCTGCTAAGTATTTGGGGCAGTTCCGCTTCCAGTGACCACTTCCCTTGCAATAAAAACACTCAGTCTCAGGCTTGGGTCCATTCTTTGACTTCTTCCCGGCAGCTTGCTTACCGGGCGCGGCAACTCCCTTGCCGTCCTTCTTGAAGTCCTTTTTACCCTCGCCTTTCTTGAACTTAGTGGTTTTATTCACCATCAACACTTGATGTTCCTTTTTGATTTCCACCTCCGCTGATTTCAGCATTGAATACACCTCAGGAATGGTCTTTTCCATCCCCTGCATATTGAAGTTCATCACAAAGCTCTTGTAGCTCGGTGGAAGCGACTGAAGGATTCTGTCAATGACCGCATCATCCGGGAGATTAACTCCCAGCTGAGTCAAGCGGTTATGCAACCCAGACATTTTGAGTATGTGCTCACTGACAGAACTATTTTCCTCCATCTTACAACCGAAGAACTTGTCGGAGACTTCATATCTCTCGACCCGGGCATGAGCTTGGAAAACCATTTTCAGCTCTTCGAACATCTCATATGCTCCGTGTTCCTCAAAACCCTTTTGGAGCCCCGGTTCTAAGCTGTAAAGCATGCCGCACTGAACGAGGGAGTAATCATCAGCACGTGACTGCCAAGCGTTCATAACGTCTTGGTTCTCTGGGATGGGTGCGTCACCCAGCGGTGCTTCTAGGACATAATCTTTCTTGGCAGCTATGAGGATGATCCTCAGGTTCCGGACCCAGTCCGTATAGTTGCTGCCATCATCTTTCAGCTTGGTTTTCTCTAGGAACGCGTTGAAGTTGAGGGCAACATTAGCGTGGGCCATTTGATCTACAAGACATAGTGTAAAGATTTTAGACTAAGTTCATGATAATTAAGTTCATCTAATCAAATTATTCAATGAACTCCCACTCAGATAGACATCCCTCTAGTCATCTAACTGAAACATGATCCGAGTCAACTAGGCCGTGTCCGATCATCACGTGAGACGGACTAGTCAACATCGGTGAACATCTTCATGTTGATCGTATCTTCTATACGACTCATGCTCGACCTTTCGGTCTTCCGTGTTCTGAGGCCATGTCTGTACATGCTAGGCTCGTCAAGTCAACCTAAGTGTATTGCGTGTGTAAATCTGGCTTACACCCGTTGTATTCGAACGTTAGAATCTATCACACCCGATCATCATGTGGTGCTTCGAAACAACGAACCTTCGCAACGGTGCACAGTTAGGGGGAACACTTTCTTGAAATTATTACGAGGGATCATCTTATTTAAGCTACCATCGTTCTAAGCAAATAAGATTCAAAACATGATAAACATCGCATGCAATCAAATAGTGACATGACATGGCCAATATCATTTGCTCCTTTTGATCTCCATCTTCGGGGCTTCATGATCATCGTTGTCACCGGCATGACACCATGATCTCCATCATCACGATCTCCATCATCGTGTGTTCTTGAAGTTGTATTGTCATCTATTACTTCTACTACTATGGCTAACGCTTTAGCAATAAAGTAAAGTAATTACATGATGTTTATGTTGACACGCAGGTCATAAATAAATAAAGACAACTCCTATGGCTCCTGCCGGTTGTCATACTCATCGACATGCAAGTCGTGATTCCTATTACAAGAACATGATCAATCTCATACATCACATATATCATTCATCACATCCTTTTGGCCATATCACATCACACCGCACATGCTGCAAAAACAAGTTAGACGTCCTCTAATTGTTGTTGAAAGTTTTTACGTGGCTACTATAGGTTTCTAGCAAGAACATTTCTTACCTACACCAAAACCACAACGTGATATGCCAATTTCTATTTACCCTTCATAAGGACCCTTTTCATCGAATCCGATCCGACTAAAGTGGGAGAGACAGACACCCGCTAGCCACCTTATGCAACTAGTGCATGTCAGTCGGTGGAACCAGTCTCACATAAGCGTACGTGTAAGGTCGGTCCGGGCCGCTTCATCCCACGATGCCGCCGAATCAAGATAAGACTAGTAACGGCAAGAAAATTGACAATATCCACGCCCACAACTGGTTTGTGTTCTACTTGTGCATAGAAACTACGCATAGACCTAGCTCATGATGCCACTGTTGGGGAACGTAGCAGAATTTTAAAATTTTCTACACATCACCAAGATCAATCTATGGAGTCATCTAACAATGAGGGAGAGGGGAGTGCATCTACATACCCTTGTAGATCGCGCGCGAAAGCGTTCAAGAGAACGGGGTTGATGGAGTCGTACTCGTTGTGATCCAAATCACCGATGACCTAGCGCCGAACGGACGGCACCTCCGCGTTCAACACATGTACGGTTGGGAAGACGTCTCCTCCAACTTGATCTAGCAAGGGGGAAGGAGAGGTTGATGAAGATCCAGCAGCACAACGGCGTGGTGGTGGAAGCAACGGTGATCTCGGCAGGGCTTCGCCGAGCTCAGGGAGAGGGAGGAGTGTCACGGGAGGGAGAGGGAGGCACCAGGGGCTTGGGTGCGGCTGCCCTCCCTCCCCCCACTATATATAGGACCCCTAGGGGGGCGCCGGCCCTAGGAGATTGAATCTCCAAGGGGGGGGGCAAGGGGGTGGGGTCCCCCCCAAGCCAAGTGCGGCGCCCCCACCCCTAGGGTTTCCAACCCTAGGCGCAGGGGGAGGCCCATGGGGGGCGCACCAGCCCACTAGGGGCTGGTTCCCCTCCCACTTCAGCCCATGGGGCCCTCCGTGATAGGTGGCCCCACCCGGTGGACCCCCGGGACCCTTCCAGTGGCCCCGGTACAATATCGATTACCCCCGAAACTTTCCCGATGGCCGAAACTTGACTTCCTATATATAAATCTTCACCTCCGGACCATTCTGGAACTCCTCGTGACGTCCGGATCTCATCCGGGACTCCGAACAACTTTCGGGTTACCGTATACTAATATCTCAATAACCCTAGCGTCACCGAACCTTAAGTGTGTAGACCCTACGGGTTCGGAAGACACACAGACATGACCGAGACGACTCTCCGGTCAATGACCAACAGCGGGATCTGGATACCCATGTTGGCTCCCACATGCTTCTCGATGATCTCATTGGATGAACCACGATGTCGAGGATTCAATCAATCCCGTATACAATTCCCTTTGTCAATCGGTATGTTACTTGCCTGAGACTCGATCGTCAGTATCCCAATACCTCGTTCAATCTCGTTACCGGCAAGTCACTTTAATCGTACCGTAATGCATGATCCCATGATCAACCACTTGGTCACATTGAGCTCATTATGATGATGCATTACCGAGTGGGCCTAGAGATACCTCTCCGTCATGCGGAGTGACAAATCCCAGTCTCGATTCGTGCCAACCCAACAAACACTTTCGGATATACCCGTAGTGTACCTTTATAGTCACCCAGTTACGTTGTGACGTTTGGCACACCCAAAGCACTCCTACGGTATCCGGGAGTTGCACAATCTCATGGTCTAAGAAAATGATACTTGACATTCGAAAAAGCTATAGCAAACAAACTACACGATCTTTGAGCTATGCTTAGGATTGGGTCTTGTCCATCACATCATTCTCCTAATGATGTGATCCCGTTATCAATGACATCCAATGTCCATAGTCAGGAAACCATGACTATCTTTTGATCAACGAGCTAGTCAACTAGAGGCTCACTAGGGACGTGTTGTGGTCTATGTATTCACACATGTATTACGATTTCCGGATAACACAATTATAGCATGAACAATAGACAATTATCATGAACAAAGAAATATAATAATAACCATTTTATTATTGCCTCTAGGGCATATTTCCAACATCGCCGCCCGCCGCGCTTCGCCGGAGTGCGTCGCCGCCCGAAACTCGCCGCTACCACCCGGAACTCGCCGCCACCGCCCGGATCTCATCGCCGTCGCTCGAGCTCTGCTGCCACTAGCCTACGACTGCTCGCCGCCGCCTCCAGCCGCCAGTGCCGCTTCTCGCCGGCGTGCGCGCGTCGCCGCTGCCCTGCTCGCTGGAGAGCACCGCCGCCCGCGCCCGCGGTCGCCGGACCTCACCGTCGACCGGTCCGAGCCCGCCCCCGCTCGGATCTGGCCGGGCCTCGCCGGGATCCGCCGCCCTGCCGCCTCGTCCTCGACCTTCGGCGCCCTCTCCCTCACCTCCGGTCGTCGTCCTCTTCGTCTCCGGCAAGTCCTCCGACGAACTCCTGCCAGATCCGCCTCAGTTTTTGCGCATTGACTTTCCCCTCGAGGTCGAATTTCTCTAAGTCCCAAACCCCCTTATGTTTATGCCCTGTTCATCGCGTCGTATCTCCGTGCACGTAGATCCAAATGATGCATATGATATATCGATTTGTTCGTCTCGTTGAGCTCTCCATGATAGAAGCATTTACATGCATGTTAATGTTCATTATGATTCCATTTCCATTTCTGCAAGAGTGCTATAAAATGTTAACTGTTGGTACTTATCAGATCATGGTGATTTGTCATTTTTGTCACATTTGTTGTGTGCATCGTATGAGTTTGAGGTCTACATGTGTTTTGAACTGCAACATGCCATCTTTACGGAGGTGCTTGTCTTGTATTTTTGTGATCTTTGTGGTGACTAGCACAAGCATGCAAAGTAGCCTCCGCAATGTTGCTGTTTTCAGGGACTTGGGATTTTGCTAAGTCTTTTCCTGCTGTTATTTTGATGCCATGTAAACATGATGCTTCAGTGATATCCATGCTTATTTTGAGATACTTCAGTAAGGATGTTTTGAACATGTGGTTATGCTCTATCCATCCATGCCCCTGCTTGCAATTATGGAGTGCTCTAGCATGTCTTATTCTTGCTCTACTTTTGCTATAAAATGTTCCGGACAGAATGTTATCATGTTAATCAATATTGCCATGGTTGTTGCTAGTGATCCATGCATCCTTTGACCTTGCCCTTACCATGGTTAGCTTCATGAACATGTCATCTTGCTATGGGTATGCTTATATTGTCATGCAATGCTTTTTTTGAGGAACTGGCAGATCATCTGCCTATATATTGAGCAGGGGTAAAACAAATACAAAGGTCCTTACAGGGGAAGAGAAATAAAGAACTAGCCTAGCCTAATCGGGTTCAGGTTCAGGAGAATTTTGTGTGTCACTAGTCCAATGAAAGGAGAGCATTGGCTGGAGGATGTCTTGCTTGATCAGGTTAAGCAGCTCGTCTTCATGTTGCACATGCTTCTTGAACACCTGTCGATTCCACTCTTTCCAGATGTTCCATCCTGTGTGGATGGCAGTTTTGATCACCTTGGCTCCAAGTGGGCAAACGTGATCATTCCACCAGTTGACGATCGAGCTTGCTTGCTGCGCCGCCCTCGTAAGTGCAGGGAGTTCTTGCCAATCTCCCACCAGCAACCAAGTTGATCATGCAAACGGGCACTGGATGATGAGATGTAGCTCTGATTCCTCAGACTGATCACATAGGGCGCACTTGGGGCCATGGGGAATTCCCCGCTTGGCCAGGTTGTCATTGGTGAGTATCTTGCCTTTGAGAAAGAGCCAGAAGAAGAACCTACATTTGGCCTCGACCTTGGACTTCCAGAGCTTGTCGTAGTTAGCGACGGCAAAGGAGCCAAGGAATTGGTAGCTGTAGGCCGAGCTTGTGGTGTAGGCTGCAGCAGCGTTGCAGTTCCACGTGATCTCATCATGCATCGCTGGGTCAAGAACAATGCTGCGCAGCCTTGCCCAGAGATTGGTGAACTGCCTCATCTCAGACTCAGAGGAAATACGTTGCATACCTGAAAGCCAATGCTGCCCATTTAGTGCCTTCTTGACAGTGAAGTTTTTCCTGTACCATAGACGAAGTAAGTCCGGCGCGATCTGGCCCAGGGCATCACCAGCAAGCCAACGATCAAGCCAGAACTTGACACGCATTCCTGAACCGATGGAGATGTTAGTTGCCACAGCAAATAAGGCGAGGTCGTCCTTGTCACAGGGAATGGGAGAGCCAATCCAAGGCCTATCTTGGTCGCGCCATTCAAGCCATTTCCATCGCAGGTGCAAGGCCCTGCCAAAGCGCTTAAGGTCAATGACGCCGAGTCCACCCAGGCTCTTAGGGTGGCAGACAGTGGACCAGTTCACCAAAGCAAGTCCTCCCTCGGCATCGGGCTTCGATCTCCAAAGGAAGTTCCTTCAGAGTTTGTAAATTTGCTTGATGGCCCATGCCCCCAGTTTGAAAATAGTAATCAGGTAGACGGGGATTGAAGAGAGTACAGAGTTGATCAATCGCAGACGAGCATCCCCAGCCATTAGTTTGCCACGCCACTTTTGGAGCTTGGACGCAAGCTTATGAAGGATGGGCTGGATGTCTGCTCGAGTGATGTTCTTGTAGTGCAGGGGAAGCCCGAGATAGGTGCAAGGGAATTGAAGAACGGGTACCGGGAGCTGCTGCAAGAGTGAAACTAGGTCGATTTTGTCACAACAAATTGGGAAGAAACCACTCTTCTGTATATTGCAAACAAGGCCAGAGGCAGAGCCAAAACAACCAAGGATCTCCTTGGTGAGCTTGATGTCGGTTGCCTTGGGCGAGATGAACAATGCAGCGTCGTCGGCGTACAGGCTCACTCGAAGCTGGGAGGGTGGCAAGCAGAGTGGAGTGAGTAGCTGAGCATCTGCAGCCTTATCAAATAGCCAATGAAGGGGGGAAATTGCAAGAGTGAAGATCATGGGGGATAGTGGGTCTCCCTGACGTAGGCCTTGGCGATGGATGAAAGGTGGACCAAGCTCGCCATTTGCCATTACTCGTGAGGTGCCGGTGCTCCAAAGCAGGGAAACCATGTCATGCTTTGTGGTGAGTGGTTTGAGCTCGCAAAGTTGCTATCATAATTCTGTTTATAACATGCTCTGTTTTTCTGCTAAGTCTGAAACTGTTAACAAATCTTGCTATGTTTACATGGGTGCCATCATATCTTCTGTGCCTTTTTGGCTCATGTTCAGTAAGGGACTTTTGATTTATGCATTTAGTAGAATCATGCCATGCCTTTGTTTGCTATGATATGTTCCCGTAGCATGTTATTTGCTTGCTCTAAATAGTGCTTCCTGATGTTGTTTTTGACATGTTAGTATTTTCACTAAGTCTATGATGCTGATATCTTTTGCACTTTTGCCATGCTTGTTTGAACCTGCTCTTTTTTGATTTAGCTGTAGCTCAGTGTTCATGTTTTGTCAAGCATCTCTTGTACTTCACTGCCATATGCCTTGTTGCTGTGTTGGAGTGTAGTAGCTTACTTTCTTGTTACACTCTAAGTAGCTTCTGCTGTTAATTACAGTTTTGCACCATCCTTGTTTTGCTTGCCATTTGCAAACCATGCATCCGTTTCCGGTGATCCTTATATCAATTTCGACCGAAATCATCTCATCTTTCCAGCGGCACTCTTGGTTTGCCAAGTTGATGCTTTGATCATTCTTTCTCTTCCGGAGCACGCATATGCATTGCATATCATGCCATGTATTGCATCATGTTGCTTGTGCATTGCACCATGATTGATTGTTGGTCCTTTGCTTGTGTTCTTGCTTTGGATAGAGCCGGGAGACGAGTATGTGACCGAGGAACCTGTTGAGAACGCTTACGAGGTTCAAGCTTTCGACAAGTCTGAGAACTTTACAGGCAAGATGACCATACCCTCGAAATCACTTCTATCTTTGCTTGATAGTTGCTCGCTCTATTGCTATGTCACGCTACCTACCACTTGCTATATCATGCCTTCCATATTGCCATGTCAAGCCTCTAACCCACCTTTCCTAGCAAACCGTTGTTTAGCTATGTTACCACTTTTGCTCAGCCCCTCTTATAGCGTTGCTAGTTGCAGGTGAAGATGAAGTTTGTTCCTTGTTGGAACATGGATATTGTTGGGATATAATTATTATATCTTATCTACTTTAATGCACCTATATACTTGGTAAAGGGTGGAAGGCTCGGCCTTATGCCTGGTGTTTTGTTCCACTCTTGCCGCCTTAGTTTCCGTCATACCGGTGTTATGTTCCTTGATTTTGCATTCCTTACGCGGTTGGGTGTTATGGGAACCCCTTGACAGTTCGCTTTGAATAAAACTCCTCCAGCAAGGCCCAACCTTAGTTTTACCATTTGCCACCTAAGCCTTTTCCCTTGGGTTCCGCGGACTCAAGGGTCATCTTTATTTTAAACCCCCGGGCCAGTGCTCCTCTGAGTGTTGGTCCAACTTGTCAGCCGCCGGTGGCCACCAGGGGCAACTCTGGGTTGGCCTACCAGAAGTTTGGACAATCCGGTGTGCCCCGAGAACAAGATATGTGCAGCTCCTATCGGGATTTGTCGGCACATTCGGGTGGCTTTGCTGGTCTTGTTTTACCATTGTCTAAACGTCTTATAACCGTGATTCCGAGACTGATCAGGTTTTCCCGGGAGAAGGAATATCCTTCGTTGACCATGAGAGCTTGTGATGGGCTAAGTTGGGACACCCCTGCAGGGTTTTGAACTTTCGAAAGCCATGCCCGTGGTTATGGGCAGATGGGAATTTGTTAATATCCGGTTGTAGAGAACTTGGCACTTAACTTAATTAAAATGAAACAACCGCGTGTGTAGCCATGATGGTCTCTTTTCGGCAGAGTCCGAGAAGAGAACATAGTCATGTGTTATGCTTGAACGTAAGTAGCTTTAGGATCACTTCTGGATCACTTACAGCTTCTCGACCATGCGTTGTTTCTCTTCTCGCTCTCATTTGCGTATGTTAGCCACCATATAAGCTAGTGCTTGCTGCAGCTCCACCTCACTACCCTTTCCTACCCT